>NC_140953.1:96471414-96518914 GCF_014529385.1 Adiantum capillus-veneris | reverse complement strand
TCTTTGTGGAGTGGAACCAATGGATTTACATGTAGAAGACATAATGGGGATAGTGTGATTGACTATATGCTACTCTCTGAAGCCATCATGTATCTCATAAAGAGTTTTATGTTTGGTCAATGGACCCCGGAATCCAACCATCGCACCTTATGTATTGACCTTTCATGTGGAGTAGCCACTAAGCATGATAATCTCAGCCAAAGGAAAGAGAAGTTATCACTATGTATGGATTTCAAACGGGCACCAATGTACATTGAAATGGTTGAGCAAAAACTATGAATGACAAAGCTTCAATGTGACGCACCATTGGAAACTAAATGGGAAGCTTTCAAGAAAGCTATTTGTTCTTGTGCGGAAGAATGCTTTGCCATAAAGCATCTCCATGGTATCAACAAAGATAGATCGCGCAAAAGGTGGTTTGATAAAGAATGTCAAGATGCTCGAAAGTCCTTGATAAAGCTTGATGCAACTATGGACAAAGACAACTATCAAAGTCATTTGCATACATACAAGGCATTGATTCAAAAGAAGAGAAGAAGATGGGAAGTAAATCAACAAGAATTTCAAGTCCAAGAAAAGGCACATGCATGTGGAAGATTTTGGAGAAACTTGAGACGCAAGCGGGTTGAGAATTTTGGTAACTTGAGTATAGTGGATATGTACACACATTGTAGGCAATTATATGAGCAAGCAAATACTGAAAAAATGCCATTTTATGGTTCATTCCCATGTATGCCGTCTTTTTTTACTATTGAGGATGTATGCGGTGGGCTTGAAAAGTTGGCAACTCGCAAAGCGAGAGATCTTCAAGGTATCAAGCCGGAGATGATCAAATGGACGGGAGATTTTACCCATGAGTGGATGTGTGATATGTTTAACCTTGCACTTCAACATGGTATGCCTTATGATTGGAGTACTAATTGGGTTAAACCTTTGCATAAAGGAGAGGATGTAAAGAATGTAAGCAACTACCGGACTATAATGATTGGGTCTCTTATGGCAAAGTTATTTGGGTGCATAATGGAGATGAAATTGAGTGATTGGGCTGAAGAGAATGACAAGCGTGCAAAGGGACAAGCGGGTTTTCGTCGATGCCATAGCACCATTGATCATCTTGTCACTCTTCGTGTTCTCATGGAGGAAAGTCGGTTGAAAGGCAAGCGATTGTATTGTTGTTTTGTGGACTTTAAGAAAGCCTTTGATATGATTCCACGTAACAATTTGTGGAGAAAGATGGAAGAACTCCAAGTGCCAAGTGAGTTTATGCTTGCGGTTTCTCGAATCTATGAGAAGGTGATTTGTCAATTGCGCATGGGAAGAGAAATTTTAGAAATTTTTGTAAGCACTATTGGGGTTAAACAAGGATGTCCATTGTCACCAACTCTCTTTGGTCTATGCATCGATCAATTGGAACAAATGGTACTTGACTTTATGCAAGAAGAAGGCATTGAAGAGGTCACTATTTGCAATGCGGTAATCATGCTTTTGTTGTATGCGGATGATGTAGTGCTTCTAGCACACACTTTAGAAGATGCACAAAAGCTTATGGTTGTCCTTGAGAACTTTTGCTTGCATAGTGGGCTGATTGTAAATGAATCCAAAACAAAGGTTATGCTTGTGAAAACCAACCATAAGGAGAAGCCATGCATTGTGTACAAAAACGAGACACTTGAAGTTGTTGAGAGCTTTAAGTACCTTGGCCTTGAGGTTCCATCCAATCACAAGTGGCATGAATGTGCTATGCGTCGTTTGGAAGCGGGAAAGAGAGCATTTTATGCATTTGAGAACATGTGTAATGCGGGAAACATCAAGTGTTGGGTTCTCAAGAAGTATCTTTTTGATGCATTGGTGACACCGGTTCTTCTTTATGGAGTTGAAGTGTGGGGTGGAAGCATCTCACAGTCTACTTGGAAAGAGTTTGAGAATGTCCAAAAGCGTTTTCTTACAAACTTTCTCCAAGTTAAGACACAAACACCATATATGCTCCTACTTCTTGAGTCGGGATCTCTTCCAATTGAGGTTATGGGCATGGAAAAGGGTTGTGGAGTACATGATAAAGATGCGTCAAAACCCCTCACATCGACTTCCTACAATTGTATGGGAAGCAAGCAAAAAAGTTCAAAAGACGCATAAAAGCAAGATCTTGAGCACGGGATGGATGCAAGACATAAAGAAGTGGTTTGGGAGATGGGATGCATTACACTTGCTACATGATGCTTCAATTGACTCTCAAGTGAATGAAGCTTTTCTACAACGCCAATGTATTACGGCTTGGGAGAAATCCGGTGGGTCACGCTTCATACATTACACCACCTATATTGCCCCCAACTACAAAACCATGTTCTTCGCTGAGAGAGGAAACCGTACTCACACTTACATGCTTGAGCCTATTCCCTTGTCCACGATACGCACTATCGCAGCAATTCGGCTTAGCTCCCATTTCCTTCGATGCGAGATAGGGCGTTGGGGCAATGGAGAAGAATCAAATCGATTGTGCACATTATGCTCACTGCAAGTTCGAGAGTCTGAGTACCACACACTACTAGAGTGCTCAGCTTTTGATCACATCCGAACTTGCTTCTCTCACATTTTTAGCCATAACTTAGACCTACACACTTTCCTCTCCCAGCCAAAGTGTGGGCTCTCCATTGCGACTCTCATCACTACAATTTTGGACCATCGAGAGTCACTCATCAGCCATACACATACTACATCACATGTAACTTTGGTCCCATAGGTCATATTTGACCTCCGAGGACGATAATAAAATCTATCTATCTATCTATCTCTCTCTCTCTCTCTCTCTCTCTCTCTCTCTCTCTCTCTCTCTCTCTCTCTCTCTCTCTCTCTCTCTCTCTCTCTCTCTCTCTCTCTCTCAGCCGTTTTTTGACCTAGTAGACAGCACTCCACTCTTTTGATCATAACTTCTTCATCCAAACTCCCATTTGTGTGATCTATATCCTCAATCGAAGAGCACGAAGTCCTCTACGCATTGATGTAAAGACAGATATTTTCAGTGTTATGGAAGGCGTTTCTGTAGCAGCATTTCCGAAGTGAACAGGTTCAACAAAATTGATTCTCATCTCCTATTTTACATACAATGTCTTCCGGCACTCGCAAGGGTTCTTCTTCTTCAACAAGGTCCACAACCATTGTGGAAAATGATCCAAAATCTCCTAAGTGTGGAGATAGCAACACAACCACCCAACCAACGACATTGGAAACCATGATCATGGCGTACTTGGTATCATTGCAAGAGACCGTAAACAAACAAGGCGAAGACTTACGAGCACTTGCAATGGAGAATGTCACACTAAGGGTACTTGTGGTTGAGAATGAGAATCTCAAGAGGACACTTGAGATGCAAACAACACGTTTGATGCAACTTGAAGAGGAAGTCAAGGAATGTAAACGCTCTCTTGTGGACTTGAATGCTTTGAAGGAGCGAATGAGCAAAGTGGAGCATGACCATGTATTGAAAGAGGAGAAATTTGACACTATGAGCCGGGATGTATGCGACATGAAAAATGTATACACAAACAAGTCTTGGGCTGATGTTTGTGGTAGCAATGTGGTTTCTAATTCCTCACTCATGCAAGCTATGGTTCAAACAAAGAATGTGGATGTGGAGGAGTTGAAGGAACCGGAGCGACGTTCCAAGAACATTGTTATTCGTGGAATTCCCGAAGAGAAGTTAAAGACACATCCTTCTCTTTCCATTGTTATTGAAGATTTCTTCAAAACCCACTTTGGCATGTCCGGACTTATGGTCTATGGAGCACATAGAGTGGGGAAACAAGGAGCTCCTCGCTCGGGAGAACGGCCAATTGTATGCACCATGCCGGATGAGACAAAGCAAAAGATTATCCTTGATAATAGTTGGATCTATTTGAGGGATACAAAATGTTTTGTATGTGAAGATCGCACTATTAAGCAACAAAATATGCGTCGCAAGACATATGAGGAAAAGAATAATAAAAACAGATCTCTCATGAAGAAAATGTGCCCAAGGAGGAGGCAAGTCTCTCAAGCAAATAGGGATGCGTGACCTATGAGACCAAGTTACAATTGAAAATATGCTTTTGGAATTGTAATGGATACCCATGGAATGCGGGCGTTGGCATTGATAAACTAACAAGCAAAGCCGATGTTGTACTTCTTGTTGAAACTTGGGAGCATGATACACAAAGGATTAACGGCTTGGAGAATTACAATGTACATTCATTGATGTGGTCAAAGAATCTCAAGCAACGAAGAGGACAAGGAGGGTTAGCATGTATGGTTAAGAAAGGATTGGAAGATTTTGTATCAATTGTGAAAGATGACAAGTACAAACGTTATGTATGGCTGAGAATTTTGACACCAAAAAGAGCACCCATTTTTGTAGCCGGTTGCTACATTCCTCATCATGATTCTCCCTTTTATGCTTGCATGGATAGAGATCAACCATTTTCTCATTTGGAAGAGGACATTGCTTATTTCAAAGGTGAAGGTGATGTTATTGTATTTGGGGATATGAATGCTCGCACAAAAACATTGCAACATGATACTCAACAATTTGATATGCCATACATTTCAAGGGAGTTGGAGGAAGTTTACTTGTATGATCGTACTTCAATGGATGAGAAAGAGCCGGATCACTATGGAAAGTTACTTTTACACATGTGTAATAGCACGGGTATGCTCATTGCCAATGGTGTATCTTTGTGGAGTGGAACCAATGGATTTACATGTAGGAGACATAATGGGGATAGTGTGATTGACTATATGCTACTCTCTGAAGCCATCATGTATCTCATAAAGAGTTTTATGTTTGGTCAATGGACCCCGGAATCCGACCATCGCACTTTATGTATTAACCTTTCATGTGGAGAAGCAACTAAGCATGATAATCTCAGCCAAAGGAAAGAGAAGTTATCACTATGTATGGATTTCAAACGGGCACCAATGTACATTGAAATGGTTGAGCAAAAATTATGGATGACAAAGCTTCAATGTGATGCACCATTGGAAACTAAATGGGAAGCTTTCAAGAAAGCTATTTGTTCTTGTGCGAAAGAATGCTTTGCCATAAAGCATCTCCATGGTATCAACAAAGATATATCACGCAAAAGGTGGTTTGATAAAGAATGTCAAGATGCTCGAAAGTCCTTGATAAAGCTTGATGCAACTATGGACAAAGACAACTATCAAAGTCATTTGCATACATACAAGGCATTGATTCAAAAGAAGAGAAGAAGATGGGAAGTAAAGCAACAAGCATTTCAAGTCCAAGAAAAGGCACATGCATGTGGAAGATTTTGGAGAAACTTGAGAGGCAAGCGGGTTGAGAATTTTGGTAACTTGAGTCTAGTGGATATGTACACACATTGTAGGCAATTATATGAGCAAGCAAATACTGAAAAAATGCCATTTTATGGTTCACTCCCATGTATGCCGTCTTTTTTTACTATTGAAGATGTATGCGGTGGGCTTAAAAAGTTGGCCATGCGCAAAGCGGGAGATCTTCAAGGTATCAAGCCGGAGATGATCAAATGGACGGGAGATTTTACCCATGAGTGGATGTGTGATATGTTTAACCTTGCACTTCAACATGGTATGCCTTATGATTGGAGTACTAATTGGGTTAAGCCTTTGCATAAAGGAGAGGATGTAAAGAATGTAAGCAACTACCGGACTATAATGATTGGGTCTCTTATGGCAAATTTTTTTGGGTGCATAATGGAGATGAAATTGAGTGATTGGGCTGAAGAGAATGACAAGCGTGCAAAGGGACAAGCGGGTTTTCGTCGATGCCATAGCACCATTGATCATCTTGTCACTCTTCGTGTTCTCATGGAGGAAAGTTGGTTGAAAGGCAAGCAATTGTATTGTTGTTTTGTGGACTTTAAGAAAGCCTTTGATATGATTCCACGTAACAATTTGTGGAGAAGGATGGAAGAAATCCAAGTGCCAAGTGAGTTTATGCTTGCGGTTTCTCGAATCTATGAGAAGGTGATTTGTCAATTGCGCATGGGAAGAGAAATTTCAGAAATTTTTGTAAGCACTATTGGGGTTAAACAAGGATGTCCATTGTCACCAACTCTCTTTGGTCTATGCATTGATCAATTGGAACAAATGGTACTTGACTTTATGCAAGAAGAAGGCATTGAAGAGGTCACTGTTTGCAATGCGTTAATCATGCTTTTGTTGTATGCGGATGATGTAGTGCTTCTAGCACACACTTTAGAAGATGCACAAAAGCTTATGGTTGTCCTTGAGAACTTTTGCTTGCATAGTGGGCTGATTGTAAATGAATCCAAAACAAAGGTTATGCTTGTGAAAACCAACCATAAGGAGAAGCCATGCATTGTGTACAACAACGAGACACTTGAAGTTGTTGAGAGCTTTAAGTACCTTGGCCTTGAGGTTCCATCCAATCACAAGTGGCATGAATGTGCTATGCGTCGTTTGGAAGCGCGAAAGAGATCATATTATGCATTTGAGAACATGTGTAATGCGGGAAACATCAAGTGTTGGGTTCTCAAGAAGTATCTTTTTGATGCATTGGCGACGCCGGTTCTTCTTTATGGAGTTGAAGTGTGGGGCGGGAGCATCTCAAAGTCTACTTGGAAAGAGTTTGAGAATGTCCAAAAGTGTTTTCTTACAAACTTTCTCCAAGTTAAGACACAAACACCATATATGCTCCTACTTCTTGAGTCGGGATCTCTTCCAATTGAGGTTATGGGCATGGAAAGGGTTGTGGAGTACATGATAAAGATGCGTCAAAACCCCTCACATCGACTTCCTACAATTGCATGGGAAGCAAGCAAAAAAGTTCAAAAGATGCATAAAAGCAAGATCTTGAGCACGGGATGGATTCAAGACATAAAGAAGTGGTTTGGGAGATGGGATGCATTACACTTGCTACATGATGCTTCAATTGACTCTCAAGTGAATGAAGCTTTTCTACAACGCCAATGTATTACGGCTTGGGAGAAATCCGGTGGGTCACGCTTCATACATTACACCACCTATATTGCCCCCAACTACAAAACCATGTTCTTCGTTGAGAGAGGAAACCGTACTCACACTTACATGCTTGAGCCTATTCCCTTGTCCACGATACGCACTATCGCAGCAATTCGGCTTAGCTCCCATTTCCTTCGATGCGAGATAGGGCGTTGGGGCAATGGAGAAGAGTCAAATCGATTGTGCACATTATGCTCACTGCAAGTTCGAGAGTCTGAGTACCACACACTACTAGAGTGCTCAGCTTTTGATCACATCCGAACTTGCTTCTCTCACATTTTCAGCCATAACTTAGACCTACACACTTCCCTCTCCCAGCCAAAGTGTGGACTCTCCATTGCGACTCTCATCACTACAATTTTGGAGCATCGAGAGTCACTCATCAGCCATACACATACTACATCACATGTAACTTTGGTCCCATAGGTCATATTTGACCTCTGAGGACGATAATAAAATCTATCTATCTATCTATCTCTATTTATCCCTCTCCATTTATCTTCCTCTCTCTAAATTTATCTCTCTTTCTCTATTTCTCTCGCCCTCTCGCCCTCTCTCTCTCTCTCTCTCTCTCTCTCTCTCTCTCTCTCTCTCTCTCTCTCTCTCTCTCTCTCTCTCTCTCTATCAAAAAATTCATTGAAAATTAAAAAAAGGGATTAAAAATCACACAAAAATTATATAATATAGAAAAAAACTCATAAAAATCCAAAAAAAAGATTAGAAAATTACAAAAAACTCATAATTAATTCAAAAAAAACTAAAAACTCATAGAAAATTCATTAAAAATTCAAAAACAACACAGATAAATCACAGAAACTGTAAAAAACTCACAAAAAATGCTTAAAAAGTTGAAAATTGCTCGAAAAAATCCCAATAAATCAAAAAAATCATAAAACCTTCAAAAAAAATCACAAAAAAATTCATTAGAAATCAAAACTTTCCTTAAAAAATCATAAAAATACCCAAAATTTAGAAATTTCAATTTTTTATATATAAAATTAAGAAAAATTAAAAAGGAAGTCGTCGAAAGTGCTCCAAAAGTGAGAAAGGAGCAGAAAAGCCAAAAAAAAAATCACACACGAGAAAATCAAAAACCAAAAAGCATAGCCAAAAAGCACATCGTGCAAAGTGAACCAAATCAGCAGAAGAACAGCTAAAACCGACCAACTCGAAGCTGTGAGCAGCAAAAACAAATTTTGCGCTCGGGTTTGGAAAGTGCAGCCACAATTCAGTCAAGAACCTAGAAGTGCACCTACACGCTATAAATTGGCTAGTGCAAGCAATTGCATTGAAAATCGAGCTTCTAATTGGACGAACATGGAGACAACTCACATGTGAATGCAGATTAAGCTAGTACGAGCGCTAGAAATCTTGCTAATCAAAACCAAAACCTGCTAGGAGACAGTTTTGACAAAACCAGTCAACATGGACTCAAGTCGGACTCAAGTCGAGCCGAGAGTTCAAGTACATCAGAGCAAGCTAGTAGGAGTGACAACACAAGCACAACTGCAACAGAGAAGATTTTACACCTATATGGCTACAATGGAGATAAAGTCTTATATGTATATTCAAAAGACCATAGATACTTGATGAGCAGGAAAAGCAGCATAGGATCCAAGATCCTATTGATCAGAGTAAGGCCAGATTCAGAGAACTCCCAGATGTTCAAAGACTTCAGTGGAGCCAGGTATTGCAAACTCAAAGATGAAGTGCAGATAGAAGTTCTGAAAGTCAACCCAAGTGGTTATCCATAAATCTTCACAAGCCAACAAAGCATCCGTTTAGTGCATATACAATCAGGATCATTGTACATGGATTATAGTGGTCAGATCTATAGTCGAGAACCAAAAATGGAAGATCCAACAGATCAACCAATAAAAGCCATTCTAATTGGAGAACGAAGTCAAAGATGCTACAAAGATCAAGATGGAGCAGTCTACAGCTTGATGCTTAGTGTTTTAAAAGAAGATGCCGCGACAACTTGGCAAGTACAAAAGTTGAAGCTTCTCAGCTAGAGCTTGACATGATAGAACTAGTTGAAATACCACCAATCATTGCGTATTGCTCAAATTGTGGACAAAAAGGTGGACATTTTGCTGAAGCTTGTCCAAGAATTCCACACAACAGGGATATATCAATTACCAAGCAAGGTACAGAGCAAATTGGAAATGCGAATCTCGATGTAAGTGCATTTAACTCATCACTTTTAATGCAATAAGATGATTCTGCATTACCATTAGAAGCACCAATAAAAGCACTGTAAGTTCAAAATCAGCATAAAGATGCACAGAGATCTGAAAAGCTTAAAATTGATTCTTTGAACAACAAATTCTTGCATGAATTTGGTCAAGGTGTCCAGATGTCACCGAATGTTGAAAAGATTGTTAGGTTTGCAAATGATTCTGCATCGATTGCCACAAGTGTGCAATCATTTATGAGTATATGGGATACATCAAACAGAATGATGTTAGCTTTGTATGGTACACATAATTCATATGCACACTATGTAGACCAAAAAGGGAAACTGTACAAAAAGGATCAACCAGTATTTGAACAGCCCACATACTAGCTCATAGAAATGCGTCCAGTGATATATCAGAAAGGATGGTTCATTTTAGAGGAAAGAATCTATTATAGACCATCCTCTCTAGAGCTGAAGGATATTAGCCGAGTGAACCCAGAAATCTGTTCAGAGCCACAAACTCTCCTCCATCAGAAATCAAGCTTCAATGTTGTGACCAAACGAGCACATACTTTTACCAAAACAGTTGTAGATATAGACAAGAGTCTAGCATCTATGATGCCTTGGGTCCTGAAATCATAGAAGCTCGTATCATAGGACACCCATGGGATAGACAATATCAGGGCAAAGATAATGCTATCTACAGCTTGACTTGGAAAATGATTTGTCATGTTTCATGGAGATACATAGGAAACTATGTAGAAGGTTTACAGATGCCAAACATCAAGAATGCTACCCAAAGTGTGTCTTCACAATCCCAAAAAGTGAGACTAAATCAAAGCCAAACAATTTTGAACTCTTACAATGAAGCAAGATATAGTGATCACCCTAAGAAGGGGGAAGCTGTAAATCCATCAAGCTCAGCTTATGTACCAAGAGATGCTACAGCAGCTAGAAGCCATAGAGCCTCTAGTCAACAAACCCCTTCAAGACAAAAACCATTGAAAGATCGTATGGTTGTTGAAAGTTTCCAGTTGACCCAGATCCATAAGAGTCTACAGATAAATGCCTCTATGAATATCATCAAGGACAAAAGTTTTAGCTGATCTCCACAAGTCAAAGTCAAAACCCACCAAATCCAATAGTGTTCAAACAGTTACATGTGACCAACCTCACATATGCATATTGAGATGCACATGGTAATGAATACCAACAAGTTCATGATCTTGTACAAACCCCTACGGATGGCCCGACTGAAGTCAAAACCTATTTGAAGATGATGCAAAGCCTCAAGCTGCCAAAACAGGTGATCAAAAATTCAAAATCAATGAAAGCTAAAGTCCAGAAGGATACACAAAGGTCACCACCAAAATATCCTCCAAAGAGACAGATTCTACAAAAAGTACAGTGTGTCTAATAAGATCAAAAGTTACTCAGATGCAAGCAGATAATGCTCAACAATTGCAAGCAAAAAATGCAATATTACAACAAACAAAGCCAACATCGATTGAAGCGGGTGGTCAAAGCATAGAAAATGGAGATAAAGCTTAACCAAAGGACACTTCCACAACAAAAGCAATCAATACAGAAAGAAATCTTGAGAAGATCAAGTGCAACATTGTTGGTGAGAATGAAGAAAAACTCTCAAGCAAAGTAAAGCTATATTTTCACCTAGATAAGAACCTCATGTCCTTTCGCACTTGGAAAAGATGTGGCCAACCACACCTAGAAGATACTCCTGTATTTTTAAGCATATCTGGAAAAAAATGAGCAGAATGTTGGGGAATCGTCTCCACAACCGTTGAAGTGAGTTCACAGATCATCATAGCTCAATTCCACATGATCACAACAAAAGATATGCCAGACAACATCATATTGGGAATTCCAATGACGCAAAAGGTCCTAGAGATACAAAATTCAATGAAGATGTAGTGTTCAGAGACGACAAAGAATAAAGACCAAGATTGGCCACCCGTGGACAACAGCACAAGGTCCTGAAGCACAGTTAAAATGGAGACTTATATCAAAGTATATCTTTTTTAAGATGATTCATCTCCATCAATCAGATCTTCAAAAGAGCTTAAAGAAAATCAGGCAATAGCAAGTGCAGATCAAGCAGAGCAAAGAGCAACCACGAAAGCTCTCGAGTAGAAATTTCCACCAAAGCCAAAAGTTAAGAAGAATGAGGTTGCAGACAACCAAGAATAAATAGAAAGGCCAAAGATCAATCAGACATTGCCAGCTAAATCAGCCAATGTAAGTCAGATTGAAAACAGAGTCTCAAGTCACCCTCCCAACACAGTTAGATCAAGATGAGACCATGGCAAAAGCAAGATAGAAATCTTCAATAGATCCAACAATGATAATAGTTGTAGCTCTTAGTAATATAAAAGTAGCAAGTGTCAGATGCAATGCTCTACTAGATAAAGAAGAAAATTGCAATATGGTTGCAGACAACATTCAAAGCATTCTGGAAATTACTTAGAGCAAGCCAGATAATAGATAAATCATGGGTAAGGCTACAAGTCAAGAAGAAATGGTTGCTATCCTTAGCATCCAAAATCATGAAGAGCAGGTAAAGTTTTAGGTAAAGTCCTCAAAGGAAATGCTTTCAAATGTCATCCTTTGTTAGACAAGGGGAACTAGAACCTAGGAGTCCACCTCCCAACCACCCACTATATAGCATGGCCCTTGGCCCTTTGCCCTAGTTGGACTCCCTTTCCACACTGCCTTGCCCTTGTCTAGTCCGGCCTTGCCAGTGTCCTGACATTACTCCCCCCTTAAGAAGATTTTTTTTCCTCGAAAACAAAAGTGGGAAACTTCTTCTTAAGAACACTGATGTTTTCCCAAGTGGAACCTTCCTCAGGTCAATCTTTCCACTTGATTAAGGCTTGTTGATGTATATGATGATGTGTACATAACTCATGATAATCGAGAACATGTTCAGGTTCATGCGGTAAGGTAGGAGGTTCAATAAAATCAACCAAAATCTGTTGGTAAATGACATTGTCATCCCCATGTAACCGCTTACGTAAACGGCTTACATGAAATATCGGATGATGACAAGAATGTGTAGGTAGCAATAATTTGTAGGCACGATCACCTACTCCTTGAGTATTTTGAAAGTCCCACAATATCAGAGAGATAATTTAGGTGTTGGCCCAGTTTTTAGACTTTCTGAATGTTCTGGCACATGTAAAAATACTTCCTCCCCTTCCTTGAAGGTAACTTGCCGATATTTCTCATCAGCATACTTCTTATACCGATCCTGCGCTTGTCGGACATTCTGACGAGTGAGTTTCAGCATATCCATGTGGTCTTGGAGAAAATCCTTAACCTGTTGGAGCTTTTTGGTTGCCAACCCCACCGTAACAAGTGACCTAGGTTGAAACCCATACATGATCATGAAAGGACTAAATCTAGTTGTGACAAGCTTAGCACTGTTGTAGGCAAACTCGAGAATAGGTAAGTATTCTTCCCAGTCTGACTGTTTTTTGCTGATGTATGCTCTTAGCATATCCTCTAGCACTTAGTTAACTCGTTCAGTTTGACCATTTGTTTCTGGATGATTGGTTGTATTGAGGTTTAGTTGTGTACCCAATAGTTTAAACACGACCCTCCAAAAGTGACTGTTAAACTTGGGATCACGGTCACTGACAATGTTACTTGGCAAACCATACAACTTGTATAGATTGTCCACAAATAACTTGGCTAGTTCCAATGTCTTAACCATTGATTTGGTTGGAATAAACTTACATAGTTTAGTCAATCGGTCTGCGACCACCCATACCGAGTCATGACCTCGTACAGTGGTTGGTAAACCCACATAAGTCCATAGAGATGCTTTCGCATTTTCCATTGGGAATCTCCAACCGATGTAAGAGTCCTCCTGCTTTCAGGTTCTTTGCTTTGTTAACTTGACATTTTTGGCAATGCAATACATAAGCTTGAACAAAGCCATGTATACATGGCTAGTAAAATTGTCGTCGTACGAGAGCTAAGTTTTTATAATACCCGGGTGCCCTGCACTTGGACTATCATGAGATTCATAAAATATTCGGCGCCAAATGTCTGTGTCTGTTGGTACACAAACTCTCCCCTTATGGAGTAGGTACCCATTGTCGATGGGTGGTGAAAAACCTGTAAATCCTAAATAAATCTATAACTCTTCCAGATTTTTAGGAGAAGACCATTTCTGGATAGTATCCACTTTGGATTGATCCATATATAGCCATTAGCTAAAATAACAAGCCCTAGATAGTGAATTTATTCTTTTAGAAAATTACACTTAGATTCCTTGACATATAATTTGTTTGTTCGTAACAACTCGAACACCTACCTGAGATGGTGTAAGTGTTCTTCTTCAGAAGCACTATAGACTAGAATGTTACCAAGAAAACGATGACAAATTGCCCAAGTACGGCTTCACGACACTATCCATAAGTGTCATGAATGTTGCGGGCGCATTGGTTAACCCGAAGGGCATCACTAAAAACTCGTAGTGTCCAAACCTTGTTCAGAATGCAGTTTTGGGTATATCAGCAAGCCAAATACGGACTTGGTGATTACCTGACTGGAAGTCTATTTTCATAAAGATGCGAGCATGAGTGAGCTTAGCGAACAACTCATCCACTCGTGGCAATGGGTACTTGTTCTTAATCGTAACCGCATTTAAGCCATGGTAGCCTACGCACATGCGCATACTACCGTCTTTTTTCTTCACTAATAGGATAGGAAAAGCCCATGGTAAAGAACCGGGTTGTATAAACCCTCTGCTAAGGCAGTCAGCAAACTGACGTTCCACCTCAGAAGCTTCAGAGTAACTCATACGATAGGGCGGTTTACTGATAGGTTTATAGCCTGCAACCACATCGATGCTATGTTGCACTGATAGTGTCAGCAGTAATCCTTGTGGCAAATCATTAGGAAAAACATCTTGAAATCCATTTAATAATTTCTGTAACTCACTAGTAATGTTTGCTTCTTTGGAAGTAGCCATTGGTGGAAGAGATGAGAGAGAAGCATGCGGCGTTGAGGAATGTACAGATTCAATGTTAGAGAGAAAATGAGACAGTGAGTAACACAAGAAATCTTGATCTATTTCATTATCAACAACGAGCTGCATAACCTCAGCTGTACAAATCACTGGTGAAGAAGGTACATCCTTCTCTCCTAACAACAACACATGTGCGCCATAGGATTCAAACATCAAGCTGTTGTACTCATAGTTATGCTTCAGTGATTGTCCTAGTGTTAGGAAATAAGACGGAGCTAAATAGATAATTGAGTAGATTACTTAATGGAGAGAGACAGATTTACATACACGAGATTATAGAGTAGAGAGAGCGAGAGCGAGAGAGAGAGAGAGAGAGTACATACGATATACGTGGTTCACCCAATGTGGGCTACATCCACAGGAAAGCAGCCACTCAATGGCTTTAGTACTTCAAAACAAGAAGTAGTTTACAAAGGGATTATACTCTTAATGGAGCTCCCACCTTGCTTCACTCTCACCACCTCACACTCACCTTGTTGCATCAACTTCACACTATAAAATGTGTGTTGAAATGGCCTCCTTTTATAGGCCAAAAGGGCTGCCCTCTCTCATGAGAGGCAGCCATGTGTAGCCGTCCTTGTGTGAATAAGTCCAAATCGGACCCTCCAATCTACCCTTGTGTAGACAAATCCGCTTCTGAATTTGGCCACCGGCCATTGAATTCGGCCACCGGCCACCGGCCATTGACTTCCGACCACCGGCCACCGGCCATTGACTACCGGCCACCAGCCAACCGACCGGTTGTTTTCCGGCCGCCGTCCGGCCATAATATTCCGGCGAAAAGGAATATTCCGATGAGGGAAAAAAAGTATCGGGGGCTTCCACCCCCAAGGCCCCTAAAGTTGCCCCTGAATTCTGGCCGTGAAATTTATGGTTTCCGGCAAGTGATTTTCCTTCACGCACGATGGCTTCTCCTCATAATGGGGGCCTTACAAATGTGCGCTTTTACCACAGAAGATTACAAGGGGTAAATCAGGCTCCATACTTAACAATCTCCCACTTGGAGACTGATCTCCAAACCAAACCTGTGACTACTTTCCATCCTGGCTTCTTATCCTTGAATGCCGATTGAAGATGAGCAAAAGCTCAACTTCTCCTTGTTGACCACCTTTGTAAACATGTCTGCAGGATTTTCATTTGTATGCACCTTTCTTAGCTTTAGTTGTCCCTCTTCCAAAAGAGTGCGTATGAAGTGATATCTCACCTCAATGTGCTTTGTCCTTGAATGAAAGGCTGAGTTCTTTGCAAGATGGATAGCGCTTTGACTATCACTGTACAAGACACAATTGTCTTGTTTGAATCATGTCTCTTCTAAGAATTTGTGAAGCCATAGAATTTCTTTGCTGGCCTCCTTCATTGCTACATACTCTGCTTCCGTGGTAGAAAGTGAAACCACTTTCTGCAGCTTTGAAGCCCAGCTTACTGCTGTGCCTCCAACCGTGAACACATAGCCAGTAGTGCTCCTTTGACTATCTTTGTAACCTGCCATATCTGCATCAGCATACCCTTCTAGAAAAATATCAGTTCCTCCAAAGTACAAAGCATTTGTTGTTGTCCCTTTTAGATACCTAAGTATCCACTTCACAGCTTGCCAATTCTCTTTACCTGGGTTGTCCATGAACCTACTCACAACTCCCACTACATGTGCAATGTCTGGCCTTGTCCAAACCATAGCATACATTAGAGAACCTACCGTTGCAGCATATGGAACTTTAGACATATAGGATATCTCCTCTTGTGTCTTTGGACACATAGCCTTTGTTAGTTTACAATGACCAACCAAAGGTGTAGAAATTGGTTTTGCATTTTTCATTGCAAACCTTTCTAGTACCTTCTTGATGTAATCTTCTTAAGATAGCTTTCTTGTCTTCTTTGTCCTATCCCTTGATATTTTCATACCAAGTATCCTCTTTGCAGCACCTAAATCTTTCATTGAAAAATATTTAGAAAGCTCCTCTTTTAGGTCTTTGATGTCCTGCATGTTAGCACTTGCAATCAACATGTCATCAACATACAACATTAGGATGATGAATTTCCCATCTCCCAAATTCTTCGTGTAGATGCAGTGATCCGAGTTGCATCTTGTAAATCCATGATCCAACATCAAGCAGTCAAACTTCAAGTACCATTGTCTTGATGCTTGTTTTAAACCATACGAGCTCTTCTTTAATCTGCAAACCATTTTCTCCTTACCTTTTACTTCATACCCCTTTGGTTGAAGCACGTAGATTTCCTCCTCTAAGTCAGCGTGAGGGAATGCCGTATTTACATCCATTTGCTCGAGATTTAGATCATGAGCAGCCACACAAGGCTTAAGACAAGCCTAATTGAGTTCATTTTTACAACAGGAGAAAATATTTCATTGAAGTCAATACCTTTCTTTTGAGAAAACCCTTTTACCACAAGCCTAGACTTGTACCTTTTCTTCCCACCTTCTTCTTCCTTTAGCTTGTACACCCATTTGTTTTGAAGTTCCCGTTTACCTTTAGGCAACTCAACCAACTCCCATGTTTGGTTGCGATGTAGTGAGTCCATCTCCACTTGCATGCTCTTCGTCCATTCTTCTTTGGATTCATGTTGCATAGCTTCTTAGTATGATTCTGGCTCTCCAGAATCTGAGATCAAGAGATGGTTGAAGGAAGGAACAAACCTTTCTGGAGGTCTACTTGCTCTTGTAGATCTTCGGGGAATAGTTTGAGGCTCCTCATTTGGTTGACGTTGTTGCACATTGTCACCGTTTGTAGTCCTCAAGCTCCATGTACTCATCACCTGTTTCTTTTGTTTGTTTTCTTTCCAAGTAATCTTTGTACATATTTTGTTCGTTAAAAATTACATCCCTACTCTTTAAGATTTTACCATCGTCAGGATTCCATAGGCGATACCCAAAGTCACCTTCTCCATAGACAATGAAGAAACACTTTTTGGACTTCGAATCTAGCTTTGATCTTAGGCTTCTATCAGTGTGCATGAAAGCCTCACACCCAAACACTTTGAGAAATGCATAATTCACCGGTTTACATGTCCATGCCTCTTCTGTAACTCCCCCATCCAATGCCATTGAGGGTGACCGATTGATTAAGTACACAGACGTACTTACACCTTCTGCCCAAAGCTCAAGCGGTAGGCCTGCATGTAACCGCATGCTTCGTGCTTGCTCCATGATTGTCCTGTTCATATCTCCAAAATCCCATTTTTTTGAGTTGTCCTTGGGTTTGTCCTTTGCCTCCGAATTCCATTGCTAGCACAAAAGCTTTCAAAAGCTTGGCTGCAATATTCACCTCCATTGTCGGATCTGGGGCATTTTACCTTGGTACCTGTTTCATTCTCCACAAAGGCTTTCCACCTTTGAAATATGGAAAATACATCGGATTTATTCTTCATGACATAAACCCATGTTTTTTTAGTCGCATCGTCTATGAATGTTACATAGTACAATGAGCCACCAAGTGATGGTGTACTTACAGGACCCCAAACATCAGAATGAACCAACTCAAGTTTTTTATTTTTTCTTTCATTTCCTGATTTTTGAAATTTTACCCTCTTTTGCTTACCATAAACACAATCTTCACAGAACTCTAAGTCCACTTCTTTCAAACCTGGTAGAAGCTTCTTTGTTTGAAGGATTTGCATTCCTTTGGCACTCATATGCCCAAGTCGATAGTGCCACACCGCACTATCAACTTATGTAGTTGTTGCACAAGCTGAAGGTTGCGTGCTAACAGTACACAAGTAAAATGTACCGACCTTTTCTCCCTTGGCAACCACCAAAGATCCCTTTGAGATCTTCCACCGTTTGTTTCCGAATGCAATGTTGTGACCTTCATCGTCCAATTGTGTTGTAGATATCAAATTTTTGCGAAGAGAAGAAACATGCCTAACATCTTTAAGCTTCCATTCATTTCCGTTAGCAGTTTTGACAGAAATTCTACCTTTGCCGAAAATATCACAAGCTTCATCATCTCCCAAGTATACGTACCCAAAATTATCTTTGGTGTAGTCCTCGAAATGTTTCTTGTGTGGTGTCGCATGGAATGAAGCCCCGGAATCTACTATCCAGGAATTAGACACATTGTCTAATGAGATAATCAGAGCATCTTGCTCTACTTTACCTACCACATTGGCCTCCGATGTTGGCTTGTTGTCTTGAGACTCAGTCTCCTTCTTCTTCTTAGACCAGCAATCCTTCTTGACGTGGCCCTTCTTGCCGCAGTCCCAACATTGAAGAACTGACTTTGTTTGTGTTAAAGTCATTTAGGTGTTCTGCAAAACTGAACCATTCTCTGTCATCTTTAGATTGAACAAGGCCTTCATAAGAAATACCTTATTGGATGCCGATGGTTTCTCGTAGAAGTTGTCAAGTGACTTCATCAAGTCCTCCGTGGTCTTCATCTCCGAAACATTGAAAGCCACAGTTGACGCCAAGCTTAACCCAATTGTTCCCAGTGCCTTTCAATCAAGGACAATCCATACTTCATATGCCATTGTTGCAGACTTCTTTGCAAGACCGCCTAGTGGTAGATAGAGGTCCTTCTGGTAGAGATAGTCTTCAATCTGCATCCTTCAATGTTGGTAGTTTTTTCCATAGAACTTCTCAATCTTGAGCTTCCCTTCCTCCGCCATAACTCCCACTCAATTCAAGGAATCCTTTCCTTGAGATAATTTAGCTACGAGCAAACCTTCCTTTGATACCAGTTGTTAGGAAATAAGACGTAGCTAAATAGATAATTGAGTAGATTACTTAATGGAGAGAGACAGATTTACATACACGAGATTATAGATTAGAGAGAAAGAGAGAGAGAGAGAGAGAGAGAGAGAGAGAGAGAGAGTACACACGACATACGTGGTTCACCCAATGTGGGCTACCTCCACGTGAAAGCAGCCACTCAATGGCTTTAGTACTTCAAAACAAGAAGTAGTTTACAAAGGGATTATACCCTTAATGGAGCTCCCGCCTTACTTCACTCCCACCACCTCACACTCACCTTGTTGCATCAACTTCACACTATAAAATGTGTGTAGAAGTGGCCTCCTTTTATAGGCCAAAAGGGCTGCCCTCTCTCATGAGAGGCAGCCATGTGTAGTCGTCCTTGTGTGAATAAGTCCAAATCGGACCCTCCAATCCGCCCATGTTTGGCCGCCCTTGTGTAGACAAATCCGCTTCTGAATTTGGCCACCGGCCATTGAATTGGACCACCGGCCACCGGCCATTGACTTCCGGCCATTGACTATCGGCCACCGGCCAACCGACCGATTTTTATCCGACCACTTTTCGACCGCCGTCCGGCCATAATATTCCGGCGAAAAGGAATATTCCGGTGAGGGGGAAAAAAGTATCGGGGGCTTCCGCCCCCGAGGCCCCTAAAGATGCCCCTGAATTTTGGCCGCGTGATAAATAATGGTTTCCTGCAGTGATTTTCCTTCACGCACGATGGCTTCTTCTCATAATGGGGGCCTTACAAATGTGCGCTTTTACCACAGAAGATTACAAGGGATAAATCAGGCTCCATACTTAACAATCTCCCACTTGGAGACTGATCTCCAAACCAAACCTGTGACTGCTTTCCATCCTGGCTTCTTATCCTTGAAAACCGATTGAAGATGAGCAAAAGCTCAACTTCTCCTTGTTGACCACCTTTGTAAACATGTCTGCAAGATTTTCACTTGTATGCACCTTTCCTAGCTTTAGTTGTCCCTCTTCCAAAAGAGTGCGTATGAAGTGATATCTCACCTCAATGTGCTTTGTCCTTGAATGAAAGGCTGAGTTCTTTGCAAGATGGATAGCGCTTTGACGATCACTGTACAAGACACAATTGTCTTGTTTGAATCATGGCTCTTCTAAGAATTTGTGAAGCCATAGAATTTCTTTGCTTGCCTCCGTCATTGCTACATACTCTGCTTCCGTGGTAGAAAGTGAAACCACATTCTGCAGCTTTGAAGCCCAACTTACTGCTGTGCCTCCAACCGTGAACACATAGCTAGTAGTGCTCCTTCGACTATCTTTGTAACCTGCCATATCTGCATCAGCATACCCTTCTAGAAAAATATCAGTTCCTCCAAAGAACAAAGCATTTGTTGTTGTCCCTTTTAGATACCTAAGTATCCACTTCACAGCTTGCCAATGCTCTTTACCTGGGTTGTCCATGAACCTACTCACAACTCCCACTACATGTGCAATGTCTGGCCTTGTCCAGACCATAGCATACATTAGAGAACCTACCGTTGCAGCATATGGAACTTTAGACATATAGGATATCTCCTCTTATGTCTTTGGACACATATCCTTCGTTAGTTTAAAATGACTAACCAAAGGTGTAGAAACTGGTTTTGCATTTTTCATTGCAAACCTTTCTAGTACCTTCTTGATGTAATCTTCTTGAGATAGCTTTATTGTATTCTTTGTCCTGTCCCTTGATATTTTCATACCAAATATCCTCTTTGCAGCACCTAAATCTTTCACTGAAAAAGATTTAGACAGCTCCTCTTTTAGGTCTTTGATGTCCTGCATGTTAGCACTTGCAATCAACATGTCATCAATATACATATTAGCACTTTCAATCAACATGTCATCAACATACAACATTAGGATGATGAATTTCCCATCTCCCAAATTCTTCGTGTAGACACAGTGATCTGAGTTGCATCTTGTGAATCCATGATCCAACATCCATCGATCAAACTTCAAGTACCATTGTCTTCATGCTTGTTTTAAACCATACGAGCTCTTCTTTAATCTGCAAGCCATTTTCTCCTTACCTTTTACTTCATACTCCTTTGGTTGAAGCATGTAGATTTCCTCCTCTAAGTCACAGTGAGGGAATGCCGTATTTACATCCATTTGCTCGAGATTTAGATCATGAGCAGCCACACAAGGCTTAAGACAAGCCTAATTGAGTTCATTTTTACAACAGGAGAAAATATTTCATTGAAGTCAATACCTTTCTTTTGAGAAAACCCTTTTACCACAAGCCTAGACTTGTACATTCTCTTCCCACCTTCTTCTTCCTTCAGCTTGTACACCCATTTGTTTTGAAGTGCCCGCTTACCTTTAGGCAGCTCAACCAACTCCCATGTTTGGTTGCGATGTAGTGAGTCCATCTCCACTTGCATGCTCTTCGTCCATTCTTCTTTGGATTCATGTTGCATAGCTTCTTAGTATGATTCTGGCTCTCCAGAATCTGAGATCAAGAGATGGTTGAAGGAAGGAACAAACCTTTCTGGAGGTCTACTTGCTCTTGTAGATCTTCGGGGAATAGTTTGAGGCTCCTCATTTGGTTGACGTTGTTGCACATTGTCACCGTTTGTAGTCCTCAAGCTCCATGTACTCATCACCTGTTTCTTTTGTTTATTTTCTTTCCAAGTAATCTTTGTACATATTTTGTTCGTTAAAAATTACATCCCTACTCTTTAAGATTTTACCATCGTCAGGATTCCATAGGCGATACCCAAAGTCACCTTCTCCATAGACAATGAAGAAACACTTTTTGGACTTCGAATCTAGCTTTGATCTTAGGCTTCTATCAGTGTGCATGAAAGCCTCACACCCAAACACTTTGAGAAATGCATAATTCACCGGTTTACATGTCCATGCCTCTTCTGTAACTCCCCCATCCAATGCCATTGAGGGTGACCGATTGATTAAGTACACAGACGTACTTACACCTTCTGCCCAAAGCTCAAGCGGTAGGCCTGCATGTAGCCGCATGCTTCGTGCTTGCTCCATGATTGTCCTGTTCATCCTTTCCAAAATCCCATTTTTTTGAGTTGTCCTTGGGTTTGTCCTTTGCCTCCGAATTCCATTTCTAGCACAAAAGCTTTCAAAAGCTTGGCTGCAATATTCACCTCCATTGTCGGATCTGGGGCATTTTACCTTGGTACCTGTTTCATTCTCCACAAAGGCTTTCCACCTTTGAAATATGGAAAATACATCGGATTTATTCTTCATGACATAAACCCATGTTTTTTTAGTCGCATCGTCTATGAGTGTTACATAGTACAATGAGCCACCAAGTGATGGTGTACTTACAGGACCCCAAACATCAGAATGAACCAACTCAAGTTTTTTATTTTTTCTTTCATTTCCTGATTTTTGAAATTTTACCCTCTTTTGCTTACCATAAACACAATCTTCACAGAACTCTAAGTCCACTTCTTTCAAACCTGGTAGAAGCTTCTTTGTTTGAAGGATTTGCATTCCTTTGGCACTCATATGCCCAAGTCGATAGTGCCACACCGCACTATCAACTTATGTAGTTGTTGCACAAGCTGAAGGTTGCGTGCTAACAGTACACAAGTAAAATGTACCGACCTTTTCTCCCTTGGCAACCACCAAAGATCCCTTTGAGATCTTCCACTGTTTGTTTCCGAATGCAATGTTGTGACCTTCATCGTCCAATTGTGCTGTAGATATCAAATTTTTGCGAAGAGAAGAAACATGCCTAACATCTTTAAGCTTCCATTCATTTCCGTTAGCAGTTTTGACAGAAATTGTACCTTTGTCGACAATCTCACAAGCTTCATCATTTCCCAAGTATACGTACCCAAAATTATCTTTGGTGTAGTCCTCGAAATGTTTCTTGTGTGGTGTCGCATGGAATGAAGCCCCGGAATCTACTATCCAGGAATTATACACATTGTCTAATGAGAGAATTAGAGCATCTTGCTCTACTTTACCTAACACATTGGCCTCCGATGTTGGCTTGTTGTCTTGAGACTCAGTCTCCTTCTTCTTCTTGGACCAGCAATCCTTCTTGACGTGGCCCTTCTTGTCGTAGTTCCAACATTCAAGAACTGACTTTGTGCGTGACTTGCTCCGTCTTGAGCGATTACGACCCTTTTGGCTTTTGAACCTCTCCTTAGGCCTTGCTCTTGTTTCCACTGACAATGCAGCACTTGATGATTCTCATGTGCTTCTCCTTTGTATTTCCTTGCTTAGGAGAACACCCACAACATCATCAAACTTAAGAGTATTTGTGCTAGAAATAGAATTACTTACAGCCATCACAAGGTTGTCCCAACTATCCGGTAGAGATGATAGTATAAGGAGAGCTCGCACTTCATCACATTGAAATTGATTTTCACCGATCGAAGTTGACTTATGTTTGTGTTAAAGTCATTTAGGTGTTCTGCAAAACTGAACCATTCTCTGCCATCTTTAGATTGAACAAGCGCTTCATAAGAAATACCTTATTGGATGCCGATGGTTTCTCGTAGAAGTCGTCAAGTGACTTCATCAAGTCCTCCGTGGTCTTCATCTCCGAAACATTGAAGGCCACCGTTGACGCCAAGCTTAACCGGATTGTTCCCAGTGCCTTTCGATCAAGGACAATCCATGCTTCATCTGCCATCGTTGCAGGCTTCTTTGCAAGACCGCCTAGTGGCAGATAGAGGTCCTTCTAGTAGAGATAGTCTTCAATCTTCATCTTCCAATGTTGGTAGTTTTTTCCATTGAACTTCTCAATCTTTAGCTTCCCTTCGTCCGCCATAACTCCCACTCAATTCAAGGAATCCTTTCCTTGAGATAATTTAGCTACGAGCAAACCTTGTTCGAGCCTTACTTGGGTAAGTTCATCAGACTGTTTATGGATGATATTGGTTGCTATAGTTCCAGGGCAGAACATTTGTCCAAGTTAAGGCTGTGTTTTCAAAGGCTAGATGAAGAAGGAGGTCAATTGAATCCAAAGAAGTGCAAGCTAGCACAGCCAAGGGTTCAGTTGCTGGGTCATGTGGTATCACAGAATGGAATTGAAGCAGACCCAGAGAAGGTGAAAGCATTGGTTCTTATGGAGCCTCCAACCAGTGCAACTAAATTGGCATCGTTCGTACATAAGTTAAAATATTTATCCCGCTTTTTTTGGATGTTATCTCAATATGTCTACCCTCTTCAGAAAAGGGCTCAACAGGTGCATGGATTTCAGTGGGATGAGGAAGCTCAAGAGGCCTTTGATAAAGTGAAAGGTATTCTATGTCAGTTACCTACAGTGTGTCCTCCTAATCATGAGGATGATTTTTATGTTGCTATGACGGTGGGTCGAGGCTAAAGCAGTCAAAGAGGTAAATGCGCATACTATTGTTCAATTTGTATTTGATTGCATATGTTGTCATTTTGGAGTGCCTTAGGTGCTTATATCAGATCAAGGACAAGGATTCAGAAGTAAGTTGGTGCGTGCTCTGGTGGGGACAAATTGGGGATTCAACACCGATTTTCATCTCCATACCACCCACAGTGCAATGGTTTGGTGGAGAGTGCAAATGGGCAGATAGTCAAGATGCTTACGAAGTATATATACCAACAGGTTGAAGAGTGGTAATCTAACCTTGATAAATGTTTGTGGGCTTACAGGACTTCATATACGGTGGCAACCAACTTCAGTCCCTATGAGTTGGTATATGGCAAGGAAGCGATCCTGCCTGTGCATGTACAACTAGGGGTTCTCAAAGGTCTATGGAAAATTGATCAAACTCATCAAGATATTTTGCAGGATAGGATTACAAGTCTCAAAACTTTGAAGATAGATCATGAGACAGCGGCAGATTTTTATGTGAAGCAGCGAGAAAGAAGGGTAGCGAAGTTCAACCAACATTTTCCAGCCAAGCAGATTGAGAAGGACGATCTAGTGATGAAATAGAAGAGTTATCTGGACTTCACCTTTCAGAAGAAGTTCAAGAAAAAGTGGACGGGACCTTACAAGGTTCATCAAGTTTTTCCCAATGGTACTTATGCACTAATCAGGTTAGATGGTTGGTTTCTTAAACATAGGGTAAATGGTCTACGTCTCAAGCTCTACTTTGAAAGGGAGTTAGTGCCAGCGGTGCATCCGATTCTTATGCAGGGGGTGGGGCAACCTACTTGAAGGTTTGGCAATAGGGTGCAATAAAATAGTGTACATATGCTTTTAGTTTTCTCATAGTGTGTGCCAAGTTTTGCAGTTAGAAAGAGAATAAAGCTTTTATGTGGTTGAGCATAAATGCTCAACAGGGAGGTGGGCAATGATGGTGCATACAAAGTGTGTTGACTCTAGAAGGTGGCATGGACAGATGTGTGCAGGCAAGCAAAGGCATGGCAAGGGGCTGGAGCAGCTAGGAAAATCATGGGATGGCAGGTAGCAATGGAATTGTATGCATGATGCGGCTTATAGGCCAAGAAAGGCTCCATGAGGGGCTAAATTTGGGTAGCAGGTGAGGGAGATGAAAAATGCAGCTTTTGGGTCCAGGAATGAAGAGCTTGAAGTGCTGAAGGAGCAGGTCCAAACGACTCATCAAACCGAGCTACGGAGCCCAAGTTATTGAAGTTTGAAGCTTTAATGGTTTGCAGATTCTTGTCGGACAGGGCAATAGGAGATAGGTAATTCAAGTGGAAATTGAGGTATAGATGTGTACAGCTCAATTCATGGATCCTACCCGTCATTTCGGATTGCAGATCGGAGCCATGGTTTGCAAGATATGATCAATTGAAGTTTTTCCGGGGGCCAGGTCTGAGCCCACTTGACCGCATTGGAGAATGTGCCATCTGGCATCTTTTGAGCACCGACAAAGTTCTAGAGCGGGGTGTGCATCATACGGAGCTAGTAGGAAGTGACCGCATGTCAAAAGGAGTCCGGAGCAAGAAGTTACAGTAGTTGGAAAATGGGGTGCCTTTGTCCAAAGTTGGTTGCATATGATTTTTTCATTTTTTGAAGGCCTTGATTCGAGGGTGCCGAGGAATCAAAATGTAGAGACAGAAAATGGGGTTAGAGATGGGAAGATGGAGTTTCAGTGGGTTGTTATTGCTTGGAAATCGGATCCGGGAGCAAATTACAGGAGCCAGGGGAAGAGGACCAAACAAAAAGGTTTTTTCCTAAATGTTTTTGAAGGTGTCTATGACCCTTGGGGGTGCAAGTCAGTTAGGGGCTGCCACATGGCTAAGGCAATATCCCACATGCGCAAGGGATGGGCCGGGGGCTGCACTATATATTCCAAGTGATGGCTCCTCATTGAGACACAAGAGGGGAGAGAGAGGGGAGCTCTCCCTCCCGTTGGTGATGGCGTCGGCCCTGCCGAGCGCAGTGCACGGCGCTGCATGGTGGTTTGGTGGCGATTTTGGTGGTGCAAAGGTGGTGCGCGCCAGCAGGCGCCCGCATGGCGTGGAAATTCACAGTGATGACATGGCAATTAATGGCCGGTGCCCACGCCCGCTAAGGGAAAAAATTTTTGAAGAAAGGGGTGTACCCTCCCCCAATAGAGACCTCGATATTGCTCAAGGAGGGGAGGATCCCGCTGCAGAGAGGTGAGCCGACAGGGGCAGTTAAAGGGCGAGGCCAATTACACTCAAAGGTCCAAGGGAAATCCGGGATACCAAATGGAAGGGACAAAGAACCAAGGTGTACACCATGAAAATGTTTCCAAAAATCAAATGTGCCAAGTGTTGGCAATGCAAACAAATCCTAAAAGAAGCTCTAAGTGAAAGCCATGGGAGGAGAAACTCATTCTTTTTTCTTTTTTGGACCTCCTAGAGGCACCCCTATAAAAGGTTGTAAATGAAAAAATTTGAGGGCTTTTTTGCCTGAGTGTGTGAGTGGAAGCTTGAAGTTTGTGTGTTGCTAAGCTTTCCATTAAAGCTGCATACTTGATTGTACTACTCCCTATGCAATAATACCACTTATTTGCCCCTATCTCTCGTATTTCTTCTCCCCATTCCCCTCCTTTTCTCTTGCTCTTCGTGTATTGGCCATTGCTTGCAGAGGGTTTTCCTGCAACACGAAAGGGTGCTACCAAGAGGGCACATTAGGAGTGTTTTGTGAGTCAGAAAGGGTGAGTTGAGCAGTGTGGGTGCATTTGTGCTATGGGGTGTTTTTTTGCAAGGTGTGAGATAGTTGTTTTTTATGCTAAAGTGGAGTTGTTAGTGCAAATTAGCCAATTTGAAGGTGTTATTTGAGAGGTTAGGGGTGTTGTGGAATCCCTGGGCTATAGAGAGGAAAATATTTTGTGTGCTAGGTGTGTTCCCTATTCCCCCTCTCCAACGTCTGCCCTCTCCATGTTCATAACCTGAAAATCCAAGCATGTGGAGTAACCTTGTACTTCCAACGGAACAGCTCGGCATTGAGTATCCCAGATTTTGGTATCATGTCCATTCATCAATGGTACCTTGTAGTGTTGGGAACTCGGAGTTTGAGGCAATTTGAGTTTTTTCACCAATCCGTAATTGATGAAATTGTGAGTAGCACCGTCATCTACCAAGATGCACACCTTATGCCCTTGCAGAGATCCGTGCATACGTACTAACTCATGTGGTCCAAAGGTTTGTTGCCACATGGAAGCTGTGAAACAGCATTCATTCACCACCTCGGTGTGTGTTACTTCCACTATAGAGAATCGTGAGGAAGACTCAAGAGGCAGCAGTTACACCGTGTGCATTGCTTTCTCCAGTAGATTTCCCCTTGGGATAATCCTTTTTGCCATGACCGCTTCCTAAACATTGAAAACATGATTCATCTTTTTTAGCTTTATCAAAGTCCTCAGGAGAGAGAGGACCTCTGGACCCCTTGGGTTTTTTAGATACTTATAAATTGGCTACTATAAATTTCCTTTTTTTGTGCCCATATTGTGTGCGTGTATTACCATGTGTATTAGCACGCACGTGAATATTATGTGCTTTCTTTTCATTTGGATCATCGTGAATATGTGCTTTCACTATGGCTTCCTCAAGTGTTTTAGGGTCTTGGGTCTTTACGTACTTCTTAAGTTCTGGTGTTAGACCACGTATAAAGCCATGTACTTGTTGAAAGTTATCTAAGCCTTCCCACTTGAGGATAACATCCCGATAGTGAGATATATATTCAAGCAATGATGGGTATTGGCGCATGGAACACGTGTCCCAAGCCGTCCAATTCCAATCTGCCTCATTTGTAGGCAAAAATTCTTTGCGAAACATAGCTTCAAAAGTTTCCTAACTCTGTGGTACGATATTCTTCTCCTTGAGAGACATCCACCATTTGTAGGCCTTGCCTTCCAGAGTTAATCTCGTTTGCAGAGCTGTGACTGCGTCCGGAGTACGCTGTAAGGCGTGATTCCATCCCACTTCCTGAGAAAGATTCACTGCATCCTTATTGTGGTCTCGGTCTTCGCCCTTAAAAGTCGGTGTCTTGGTGTTTTTCAACAACTCATCCACCTCTTTTGCAGTTAGAGTGTGCAAAGTATCAACAGTTGGGCCTTGCCCTAGATTAGAAGGGCCTTGCACTTGTGTAGCAATGTTCTCATGCATGTGTGTGTCAGTAGGACCCTTGGATTGCTGTTGCATTAGTTGAATCACTAATGTGGATAGTTTAGTGACATTTGCATTTAAAGCCTTAAAATTTTCATCCATGACTGACATGCGTGTTTGGAGTGCACGGAATTCTTGAATGTCGAGCAATTTATAAGTGTCATCACCTACCGTAGTGGCGCGGGTATTCTCCTTGAGAGGATCCGGCCGCGGGCCATCATGGGTAGGATCAAGCGTACTTTGCTCAAAATCAAAATTCATATTGATATCTCAATCCAGAGCGACACAGTGCGGTGCAAGGAATAGTCAAAAAAATACCTGAGATTGAGAGCACTTGCAAAGTTTAATTAGCCTTGCTAATTCCGTCAAAGTCGATACTATCCAGGTGGAAATCGATCCAAAATGTCCGCCGTATAGGGAATTCCTTAATTCCTTGGTAGCCGAATCAATTATGCGTGCAAGGGTGAAAGCGTGGTTTGGTGGAACAAAAAAAGGACCTATTTTACTTCTACCAATGAAAAAAAGTGGGGACTGGTAAAATTTTAGTAGTTTAGGTCAAAACTTTTCGGACCTTGTGTTTTTTTATTCTCCTTTTGAAGATCTATCCACTGATATATAGTATGATAGGTAGTTTTTCATGTGACATTAGAAATTGTAGCTCGAAGATTTGTCAAAGGTGTTGTCAAGGATAGTCCTTTTTGTACGACCAAAGCGTGCTTTTAGCCACAACCGTTAGTTGATTTTGGAAGATAATGTTACTTTGAACTCCCGTCGAGATGCTTTGATTAAATTTCTGAGTTTGTGTCGATAATACGCAGAAAATACGTGCGTCAAAGTGCTTGCCGGACGTGTCGATATGCCGAGCCTTGCCAAATCCGCACAAGAGGGAGGGGGGGGTACCCCACTGTGGGGGTACCGTCCCTTGTGTTTGAAAAAAAAAGACTTTGCCCACTAACCCCCAAGGGGTTGGGCACCCGTCGAGTGTGTAGAGAGACAAGCTCACTGGCTATGGCCGCTTTTGCAGACAGCGTGAGGGGTCGAGCCAAGCTCCCCCCACCTCGTGCGTTGCTCGTCTTCACCTGCTTACAGGCATGGAAAACACTCCCCCCTCCGGCGTGATGCCGTAGAGCCCGCAATGGTGCCGTTTGGTGCAGGTCCCGCCTCGACAGCTTCTCCTTGCAAGGGTAGTTTCCCACGGCTTCGTCTTGTCATCCTCCTCACAGGAGGTGTGTTCCACGCTCCCTTGACCCCAACATGCAAAAGCTCATGCAATTTTGTGTGGTTCCCCTCCTCCACGGCTGTGCCTTTCCCAAAAAAAGAACCAAGCTCTTGATACCAATGTTAGACAAGGGAAACTAGAACCTAGGAGTCCACCTCCCAACCACCCACTATATAGCATGGCCCCTGGCCCTTTTCCCTAGTTGGACTCCCTTTCCACACTGCCTAGCCCGGCCTTGCCCTTGTCTAGTCCGACCTTGCCGGTGTCCTGACATCCTTGTACATCAGTGGTTAGATCAACGCAAAGCATACAAAAAATATAGAATTCTATTACTTTCTTTTTCAAGTGGTAGAAAGCAACATTTACAGATATTGTTGATGCTAGATTCAGAGTTTCAAAAGTCACAAGAATCGAAGACAAATCTTGCATACAAAGGTAAAGCTAAAGTGGACCTTCCACCAACCAGCAAAGAAGGTGTGACAACATATGTCTCTACATCAAAGAACCCTCATGGATCAGTGTCTTCAAGAAAGGGAGGCTTTCAAAATTTCAAGTCAATTGCTGACCCAACTAAAACCTCTAAGGAGCCACCCAACGAATCAAAGATATATCAGCCAAAGTACTCAAGAAAGCAAAGGAAAGTCAAGCAAGTGTTTGTTCCGACTTGTTTGTTCCGAGCAATTTAGTCACAGTCAATGATCCGATTTGGAATAAGACGAGAAATCAACACAGAAAGACAAACACATGGGATGGATAGGATGACAATGGAGCTTAAAAGAACATGAGAACTATAGAGGTAACAGACATATATGGGTGCCAAAACCACAAGTTAGATCATATAAAGTAACTTCAAGTCCCTCCCAAGAAAGAAGGACCACAAGGTATCAACCTTGACAATATTCTAGGATACCTAAGAAGCATGTATACAACAGAACAACATCGAAGGATGTTAAAGTCTACCACAACTCTCAAGAGGATACAGAACAAAGATGGATCTCAAAGAATCTTTCTCTTAGACAAGGATTTTACACAAGGTATACAAAGAGTTGGCTACCAGTCAACCATAAGCCAACTGCAACCTCACCAGACCTACATGAAGATCTAAAAGCCTCAACAAGACCTAGAGCAAGGCAAAGTCAACAAAGGAGTTACAAAGGTCCTCAAAAGATTTGGATTCCTAAGTCTTCCAATGCTTCTAGTCAAAAGCCAAATGCCGATAGTGAACAAAGGCCTACAACAACATCAAAGACTCCTATCAATAGACCTAATTGGAGAATCAAACACATAATGGAGTCTTCACAGTCAAGGAAGGACAATCCAACCAACGCAAATGCAGATTCAAAGATGATAAAACAGGTATGGCAAGAAGAAACCTTCAATGCCAACTTGGTCCTTCACTAATCCTCTTTTTGAGGATTCAAGCTTACTTTTACCTGAAGAAATGTTTGTAGTAAGCACAAGAATGTAAAAAATCAAGTCGCCAAGGTGCAAAAAACACTCTTTGGCATAGTCAGAGTTGGGCTACTAAGCCATGAAATGAGCAAAGCATTAGTCCCAAAGCTTCAAGTCATATTAAACTTTGTGCTAAGAGTCGTAGTTATTAGGCTTACACTCAAGCTAGAAGAGTTGAGCATATCTATGTCATGTCTCTCATGCTGGATAAGATGAGCATAAGAGTCGAAGTCTATTGACTTAAAATTGGTGGAGTGTCATAGAGTCCAACACTCACGCACAGTGCACAATAAGATGAGAGTACATATCCTCGACAACGACAACCATTCTTAAAGGGGTTCCAGCTTGCAAAGCCATGTTCCATGCTACCTTCTCATATTTGCTGCCTTTTTAATTCCAAATTTATCAACAAATAATCCCTTGAGTACTTTATTAATATTTCCCATGCTATAAGTACTCCAATAATGTGCGTATCCCAAAGGCACTTTTTTTCATTGGGTTTTTCTCCTTTGGTCATCCAGGTATTAGACCCTAATTTAGAACCTCATCATTCTACTTCTCTTGTACATAATTTCCATAAATAAACAATAGCCTCATCATTATGCTATTACAATGGACAAATGCAACATCATCTCTCACATCAAACATATTCGGACCAATGAAGATGCTGCAACAAATTGAACCTCATCAACAAATTCAACGACAAAAAGAAGACGATCAGCCCATCAACAACCAATCAAAAACCTTCTCTTGCCTCCAGGACACTTTCCATAATTCCCAAGGACGGGAACTAAAATCGGAAGGTAGGAATGTTAACTGAGTCAACGTCAGTTAACAGGAGCTGTTAAAGACCAAAGACGTTGGCAGGAGAAAGCCAAGACACAAAACCTCTATAGCTAGGCCCCTCTGTCAGTTCAGGTTCGCAAGCCTATCCACTCAAACATCTGCAAATGCAACTTCAAAGACTGCATCATCTATGATGCTTACTGTTACTCCTCTTTTTTGTATGAAACCACATCTGCTTTAACACCAATGGCATACAAAATCTGAAAACGACCATATGAACACAAAAACATTAAACCCAAATCGAGAGCACGTCTGACGCCACACGTAGCAACTCTAAGGAAAAAACAATGTTAACCCTCTACCAAGAGCAGAGTTGTCTGATGCTCCTGCCCCGTGGTTTCATTTGTATAGGGTCAAATTTCGATCTCTCTTTGAAGCTACCCCTCAGCTAGCTGACCTTTAAAGTGGTTGTAGTAGAAGCTTAGCGCACTGCATAGACGTAGTGAAGCTTCTGCAGAGGCTGTCAATCGGGATGAGGCTTGTGGTAATGGTTATACAGAGCACGGGATTCCGTCATGCAGCTCGATCACAGAGCATCAACAAGTAGGACCTATGATTAGGGAGCTCATCTTGCACAGAGCTCGAAGTGGAAGCCGCTTAAAATGAGGGCATGCATACTCCAACTCCTTGGATCTTGATGCTCATGATAACGCGCCCCCCTATAGCCATCACGTGACCATGCTTTCAGCCCTACTGCGCTTCCTCTTTTTTTCTAAATAGCTCCCCTTTGTAGTCCTCAAGGTGCCACTCCTTCCAAGCTACTGCTCTTGGCCCTAAATGAATTCTCATGTAGCCCTTCAACCTGCCCTGCTTTATTAGACCACTTCCAAGCTACTGCTCTTGGCCCTAAATGAATTCTCATGTAGCCCTTCAACCTGCCCTGCTTTATTACACCACCCCCACCAGTTCACTCATGGCCTTGCCCACCTACTTGCAAAGGGCACACCAACCTCTCCATGCCTCTTTAGAGATCGGCCTCTAGCTCACAACATCCTCAGTAGTCCCTTCTGCTCTTGTTTTTCGAGTGTCGTCCTCCAGCTCCCTCACAGAAAACCACCCCTCAGGCTCACCCTCTTCTTCTTATGAAGTTCCTTGATTACGCATCCTCACACACCCCGTTGAAGAGCCCTGGCCGCTCTTCTCCTTTTTCCTCCCGATCCTGGCTTCAAGAGCCCCTGGCCTCTCTTCTTTTTTATCTTCATTGCAGCCCCCCTTCCCTTTATAGCAGCCCGCGCAGGTCGGCCCCTTTCCTCTTCCCTCTGGCGGCTCCTCACTACCAGCCCATACTCCCCCAATGATTGCAGGCAATTCGTTATTTTTTTTGGGCATAGTCTTGAGCAAGGGTCATTTCCCATGACGATATAGCCTTCATTCGTGAGCCTTGCACTCTTATCCCATGGCGGCAGGCATTGTCCATGCTTGCAATCCTCACAGTCAACTACCAGAAGCTCTTTATTTAGCTTAAATGGCTCAAGAAAAGGTTCATTCCCACCATGAGTATCCAAATTGAACTCTCATATTCATTATCGCATACTTAAGGAACAACCACCAATCACTAGCATAGATGGTGTCTATGGTTTGCTGCCAGAGGCGGCCAAAACCAAAGCTTTGTACGACTACCTTGAAAACCACTTTCAAAGTGCAATCATAGGTATGTACAAGTATATACAATGGCTATTTGCTAGGCATTCCAGTGTCATTGATTGGCTTTTGCCCGTTTGAAAAACGCCTGACAACGTATGGATGCATATTGAAGATCAACATAAAGAAGCAGTGAAGATTGGAGTTACACATTTTCCATATTTTCTCGAAATGGTCCTGTATTGTAAATTCTCAATTTATTTCAAGCCATTGTAATATTTTAATGTGTGACGGGCTCAATGGGAGCTCCATGCTGTAAAGAACAGGTCAGTTAGTGTGCCTAGGTAGCAGATTCAGTAAGTGGTGGAGCCCTAAAGGCCTTGGGCGCCCAAACATTGCATATTTTTACCCTAGGTATATAAGGCAGTGTGTAAAAGAAATTAGGGTTCTCAAGCTCATTTGTTGAGATCACTCTTTGGTGAGATCTCTTGAGGTGTGTGGCTATGGAGTCCTTGAGATTCTCCTTGCTCATGTGACTTGATTAGCACTAATCAATGCTTAATTCTCTTTCATTATGCCTCTCTCATGCTTCTTATGATTTCCTATGATGCTTTGATTAGCTAGATTGTGACTAAATAGTGGTTAATCCCTCTCTAATCTTGTGTGATTTCCCTCTCTTGCTTGTGTGTGCATGTAGGTTTTATTGGAGTGTGGTGCTCAATAGATCTATGTGTGTGTGTTTGTGATTAGTGTGTTTCATGATAGGATTAGTGTTGTGCGTGTCTTGCAATCATTAGTGTGTGTGATTGGGTTGATTAGAGGTGAAGAGAAGTGGGTGTGGAGATTCCCCAGCATTTTTCTTAGCTCCTCCATAGGCCAAGGAGCTCACCTCATAGAGTTAAACCATTTGTGTTTCCATGATTAGCTCACTAATCATGGCCAAGGAGCTCACCTCATAGAGTTAAACCATTCGTGTTGCCATGATTAGCTCACTAATCGTGTGAGTGTTTCCATGCCCTAGCCGAGTAGTTCATCCCTCCGGATTGATAATTTTGTTGGTCATTGGAGTTATGCAACGATGGAACCCCCAACAATTTTTTTTTGAAAATCAAATGTCATATTTAGAAAAGGGTTAGAGCTCTATTACATGTTGTTGAGGATAAGATAGCACTTATCATGTGGTGTCTTATCGCCTATAGTGGAAACATCCTCCATCATCTCAACTTTGAGAGCTACAGTGAGAACAATTGAATAGGTGCTAACCTCGAAAGATCCCCACATTTTTGACATACCACAGAAGCCATATAAACCAACCCCTAAATCAAGATAGAGAAAATAGCATGACTTCATTTCTAGTAGAAAACAATCCAAATGTCATAGTGTATTTGGTGCATTTAATACCCCACAATGCATTCCACTAGTATTTGACCCAAGCCACCAATCTGTAACTTCTTTACAACCCAAAAACAAATGCCATATTTGCTACATGTTGTTGAGGATAAGATATCACTTATCCTACAGTGCCTTATCGACTATAGTTGAAAATCCTCCATCATCTTAGCTTTGAGAGGAGTTGGGGTGGGAACAATTATATTGAATAGGCATTGGTCTTCAAAGATCCGCACATATTTGACATACCATAGAAGCCATATAAACCAATTCCTGAATGAAGACATGCAAAATAGCATGGCTTCATCTCTAGTCGTCATCTCTAGTCGAGAGCAATCCAAATGTCAGAGTGTATTTGGTGCATTTAATACCCCACGATGCATTCCACTAGTATTTGACCAGAGCCACCAATCTGTAACTTCTTTACTGCCCCAAAATAAATTCCATATTGTCTTATTTTTACCACATCCAAAACTTCAAGTAACATACCCTTCTTGATTGACCATGTAGGATGTAGGCAATGAACTAGTTAGGACTATCCACAAATGTCCTGTGAGCTTGAATAGTGTCTGTGAGGCCCACAACTCATAAAATATATTACTCCACCAAAAAAATGTATAATGAGTAGACCTTTTCTAGTTACATCTAGCAGAAAATGTCATGATGATCATGAAGCAAATGCATGTAGAACTAGGATATTTGAGAATTCCATCAATAGGTCACTTTATTGGGAAAAGTCTAGTCTTGATACTAGCTGGTTGGTAGCTAGTGGTATTTGTAGGTTCAAAGAGCATATCAAGTATTTTTGAAGCCTGTGATCCCAACCAAACATGATGCCTTGCAGCCAAGAAAGGCTTGAAGGAGAGTTGAGAGTCCAAAACATAGTTTATTGATGTGATACCCTTTGTGTGCATTGAAAGTGCCTATTTATCAATAGCATTGCAGAGGGCCGTTGGAATATACAACTCCAAAATACATTATCTACCCCCAGATAGTGCTTGGCATAGCTCACCCTTCCCTTCCATATCAATTACCCACTACACATTTCCAAGAGAAAACCAACATTGGAGAGATTGGATACCTATTTTTAAGAGGAGCCGTGGAAAACACCTTATCCCATGCTGATAGATTCCATGCCCCATGGAAGTAAACGACCAAGAAGTGTGTCAACAACCAAAAACATATAGCCCAATATGTATCTTTAAGACAATCATGTTTGGATAGTGTGCATCTCCTAGCATCAACATGAACTTTAAGGTTCAACAAACTCTATCTGCCTTGGCCATAGGGCTGCTAGATGTTGTCCCAAGAAATAGAAGAAGAAGAAACATTTGGTGTTACCCAGATAAATTTAGCTACTATTAGGGACTTATATGTCCATTGCAATAAGGGAAAGTAATATGACAAGTAAGGAACCGATATAGATTGAGCAATGCAAATCCTAACAGGCAACGACCACACATCACAATTTCAATTAGTCACCTTCATTAGAACTCGATCCAGTATCCAAGTGGGCAGGCTTTTCATTGTTACATTCACATCAACTTGATATCTCAAATGTTTAAACACATGACCAAGTCCAATTTGAAATATTATTGGATCTTGTCCTAATCTCAAAGCATGTTCAATACCAATTTTAATGTGAGAGTATTGTGATATATGGATCTACGATCTTTAAATCCAAATTGGATCTTATGTACATGCTTCTTTAGGAAAGTTGAAATCCTGAGTGTGATAGAGCTTTAGAAAAATCTTGTACAATATCCCCATCATTGTAATGGGTCGCCACTCTGACATCTTCTTGGAAAAAATCACTATCAAGAGTAGCTTGATGAAACTCTATTTGAGGCATGGATCCATACATTGAGATATACAAGATGCATTCATGATAGATGCAACCATTTCCTTAAGAGAAGGAAAAAATTTCAGCATCATCTTTTTGATAATCCACATAAACTTGGAGTTCTATCATAGGGTAATTTATTAAGAAAAAAATGGAGCTCTTCCTCGATAAAAAATTTTGATCGAGTCTACTTGCATTAGACGCCTCAATACATGGATGAACCATGGCCAACAAAGTAGCAAAAGCATTATGCATATCACTTCCTTATTCCCTAGAACAACAACATAGCACCTATGCATATAGGTAGAGATGTCCACATTCATGGAAAGTAGTGTCCCTTCCTGAGTGCGAAATTTTCTCGAAGATTCATGAGAATGTTTAGATTCAATATGCTTAAAGAACCCGTTAATTACATCATTATTGTCTTAAGAGCATGGTACCTGCATAAAAATCTTTCTCTTGGTGACTCTTCCATTTCCACATTCCTAATTACATCCTTGGTGTTTTTATACTCTTGAACATCCTTTGATGACAATTTTGTGAGACTCGCCTTAAGAGAAACTCGCTTGATAATAGCCATTGCCTCATTAATTTTACATCTCTTCTCAAGTGCTACATGTTTGCCAGCTTTCCTAATACATTCTTGCATCCCAAATGTAAAGTGTGTCGAGGCCAGCAAAGGATTACCAAAGTCAAATTTCATATTGCTTATCAAGGCATGAACCTATTATTTGAATAGCAAATGCTTGAGGAGGGAGTTGTTAACCAAAAGAGGTTTCTTGAGGTCTGCTTTTGGCTATGAATGGAGATCAATTTGTGATAGGTGCAGACTCAAGGGGAAGCAATAAAAAATAACCATAGAAACATCAACCTCCATTTGATCTCTAGAAGGCAACCAGGAATCCTGCATATTGTACATCCGATCCAATCTTGACCTAGATAAAATATGAGTATCTGAGTGAAAAGTAAAACTAGGAAATTGTTGAGAGGATCCCAGCCAAGAGTCCTTCAAAGAGTAGAGACTAAGATGTCCCATGTGGACCTCTTCTCTCAATTCATCAGCAAGCCAATGGAGAGTTTTTTTTAGTTTTTTGCTATGGTGCCTTTTGGAAAGTTGTTCTAATGGTATCAGCTACCTACTGGTCAAATCTCAACTCAGATGGTCAAGGGGACATGGATTGTGATCCGTGTTTGACCACTTCTAAGCATGAAATTCAGCAGTATGTCTGCACTCTGTGAATATCAGATTCTCATTTATTTTGGGATTTGGATCTCAAGTTAAAAAGAACGAGATTTTGGTCGATTTTCAAGGTTTTTGTTCCTTTTACCCAATTTCCTGTTTCAAGTGAGTTTATAGTGTCAATTTCTCAAGCAAAGAGTAAATACAATGATCTGGAACCACGCTAGATCGAATGATATCAATTTCTTATCAAAATGTCACAGGGAGCCATGGATTGTGATCCATGTTCCTACACCAAATTTCATGAAACTTTCTCGACTCTCAATGGTTTTGTCATCCCCATTTTTCACTTATTTTTGGGTTTAGATCATCTTTTGAGTTTTGACCATCAAATTTCAAATTTTCATAGTTTATGGTCTCGCTTACCAAAATATGGTTTTGGAGTTTTTACCTTGATCTTTCAGCCCAAACACAGGGACACTCAAAAGTTCTCTTGACATAATAGATCTATGAGCCTCTTTGATAGTGACAAGTGTTTACATGCATTTTAGTGCTTGTGCTCTATTGAGAGCATTTTACTCCTCATAGAGAGCTAAGTTCTGTGATTTTTTCTTGCACACTTGTTGATGCCTATTTGAGCACATGTCCTACACTTAGCAATGTATTTTATAGTTCCTGTATGTTGTGTTGTAAATACAGCCATCGTTGTACACTGTTGTCGAGCCTATTTTTTGGCTGTTTTTGGTAAGCTTGATCATTTTTGGGACTCGATCCAAAAGATACCTTTCTAAGATTGTGGCTAGTTGTGTCTACATAGCCTTTTGTGAGAGTCATTAGGTAAGGTTTTTGCAGCCGAGCATTGGGGACCCGGTTGCCTAGTGTGAGGTGGATTAGGTTGTAAGGATCCCTATTCATGGCTGCACCATAGGATATGTATAGAAAAGTATAGGTGCTTTGACACCAAGTTGGCAGTCTTTCAATAGCATTTTTTTAGCAGTATATGCCAATTGATGCCCTATTCACACTCTTTTACAATTTATGCATTGGTTTCTTTATTTTTGGTTGATATTTTGATCTCTAGGATCTATCAAAATTGTTGTAAATATTTTCCCATAATTTCTTAGTCTCACTCTCATGTATTTTCTCTTGTTAGTTATGGCTAGATCTTCTAAGAAAGAAGAGCACTATATCAAGAAGTTTTATGGCACAAACTTCATGATCTCGAAGGACACCATTGAAAGAGCACAAACAGAATGTTTACACCATTGAAAGTTTTATGGCACAAACTTCATGATCTCGAAGGACACCATTGAAAGAGCACAAACAGAATGTTTACACTGATGATCAATAGGAGAATCTTGATGCTCGTGTTATGGCAACCATTCACTTGCACCTTGGTGAGTCTATTTAACTTACCATCATGGATAAGACCACTGCAAAGGAGTTATTGAGGTCATTATGCTCAGCTTGGGATGTCATTGAATATATTTTTTTTAATCAAAAAGCTCACACATTTGAATATGAAAGAGGGTGTCACAGGAACAGAATAATAGAGATAGACAGCAAAGACAGATAAAGAGATCTTTGTATTGATAGTGTTTGATACAACAGAGGAGCAATAAAATATATGGGCGCACTCTGTTGTACGGAGCTCGAACCTCCCAACCACCCCCGAGCTTCAGTTCGCTTGCATGCAGCGTCTCACTCGCACTCTCACTCGCACTCTCACTTGCACTCGCACTCGCAGAAGAGAGATCGTTGAATGATCCCCAAAACGCACCACCCGTCTTTCTATTCTGATTTTTCCTCCAAAAGCATGCGACCTCTCAAAATAGCCGCTTTTCTATTTTTGGCGTTCGGTCGACTCGACTTGCGCGCCAAGTATACCTGCAAGAATAAGGTTAAAAACGTGATCGCGAAGCGATCCGTAAAGGTTAGATTTTTGAAACCTTTTTTTTTTGTTTTTTGTAAGTCCACAAATTTTCAGTTGTCTTCAACTGAACATAACTCCCAAACGGAGCCAAAACAGCCCAAGTTCGTCTCACACAATCTTGTTGCCCTCGCTGAGCTCTTTGACGGCTATGTGATGAAAAATTTCCATAGCCCGCTCTGATTTGCTGAAAATCAACCTGCAAAACAGCATTTTCTACAAAAACGATGCAAAAACAACAAATCCCACTTTTTTTCTTAATCTTTGGCCCTCAACGAGCATCAAAACATCAAAATCTCGGTTGACTCAGAGAACCAAAGTTGTTTCTTATAACACAGGCTTCAATCGCTTCATACATCACTTTTCCAAAATCCCACGTTAACACCTTCAAAAATGCCCCAAAAAGTGCCTTCCGGATCAAAAAAATTTATTGGACGAAAACAATCCACACATCCTTCTACACAGTGGACTAACTTTAAAACGACCAAAACTTCCTAGAAAAACAAAATTTATTGCTAAAACACCTCAAAATCAAGTCCTGTTACAGAGGGTAATAATGTCAATTCACAATTAAACGAGGTTAACACCTTATTTTTGCAGATATTACCTAAGGGACTCAATTTTGATGAAATGAAAGCTATGTTCTTTTCTTGCATCGTGGGACACGTTGAATACTACCATTAGTAACTCCATCCCAAAGAGTAAGCTTGTTTTTAATGATGTTGCTAGTGCTTTTTCTCATGGAAGAGATTAAACACCAGCCTCTTGACACTAGTAGGCATGATGATGTATATACAGCTAGTTATTGTCATGAAAGTCAAAGCGGTCACAGTCGTAGTCACGGTTGATCATAGGATTGCAAGAATGATCATAGCAAGAGTCATAAATGTGGCTTGCAAAATGAAAATGCTATCATTATCATAAGAAAGGCCATTTGACGCATTTTGTGGTGTGAAAAGGGAGTAGTGTGAAGATTAAGGAGATCTATGTAGTTGAGTCTCCACCAACTGAGGTTGTTCTTAATGTATCACAACCATCCAATGTTTTGATATACACTGCAGACTTGAGTCCAGATGCATTATTGGTTCTTGATGATTGTTATGTGCAAAATTAGATCATTGACTAAGGCGGAATGTTTTTCCATTTATTCTTCCATGCATGGTTTGGTCAAGTAGGTGACTCGTCTCAACTTGACATTTGTGGCATTGGACATGTGAAGCTCCCCAATGGCACTGAGTTTATGCTTCAAGGTCAAACATGTGTCAAAGTTGACTATGAGCTTAGTGTCAGCAGCTGGTCAGCTTGATGATCTAGGCTATACTATAGTTTTTGGCGATGGTCCCTAAAAGATTCACAACCAAGGAAAATTTGGTCATTTTGAAGGGACAAAAGTTTGGCTCATTGTAATCTTTGTATGCCTCTAGTGTGAGGAAGAATTCCATTTATGTTTCCAAGATGTCTAATTTGTTGTTAGCTAAATCATAGGAAAACCATCAGAACTTGAGACTAAGACCATCAGAGAAAAAAATTCCAAGAGAAGGGAGAGTTGAAAACTCTAGAGAACGATGACACACAATCAGCTAAACTAATAGTTTGTGATGGTGAGGAAGGATGGCACGAAGTGCCCATAGTTGACAAAGATTGGCCAAACCACCTATGGGAATGAGTTATGGAAGCCAAAGATGGGAAATTGATTTTGAAATTGGCTACAATTGAAGAGGTATGTCTAGATAGACCACCCATGGAATTAGACAAATAGTCTTTGTATGGAGATTGGGGATCATAGTAGTCAGGCTTAACAAAAGCTGTAACATTGTGGACACTACCTTCGTACTTAGGTGATAATGAAGATAAATCAGTAGTTTGCAAGATGATAAAACTAAATAGACCAAAACAACACTTGGATGTGACGAATTTGCAATCCATTATGTCAACCCCAATTCAATGCACAATCACATTGGGTGAGCTACTGAAGTTACAACCATACCTATGGGGAGATTTGCAAACCACCATGGAGAAGATGGGATTAAAAGGAGTATCCCAAACAAAACTGGAAAAAATGCAAAACAAGGAGACACAGACTAAACTTGTCAACTCTGTGCCCATGAAAAAATTAGGAGACTACTATGAAGGGAACGAGGGAAACATAACCCTTCCAATACATTACAATGATGTAACAACCATGGCTATTTTGGACAGTGGGGCAGACATAGCCATAGCAACAAAAGCCATTTAGGAAGCCCGGGGAAACACAGCAATCAAGCAAACAAGGGTGAAATTGTAACTCAGAGATGGACACATTGTGAAACTGATGGGCTTACTAGAAAATGTGATAGTCAACTCTTGTGGAATTGACTACCAACACACTTTTTCCATTGTAGATTTTTGCAAGAAACTCAACTATGAAATTATCTTGAGAATATCGTTCATGAGATGGATACAATTGATCCAAGATTAAGGGAATGTATCTCTATCTAAAACAAGTAGGAGAAACTACCCGAGTAAATCTAAAAGACCACTCCTACAAGGATGTCTTGAGGACACCTATACATAAATTGGACTCTAAAATCTTAGAAGAGACTAAATTGCCATCTTGGATACACAAAGACACATCAATTTGGATGTGTGGAGCTTTTGAATCGGGCAATTTACAACAAAAGACTGTATTTTAGACAGAGAAGTGAATGGTGTAGATTACATATGTATAACCATTCCTTGAACATCTGTTTGAACCTTTTTAGTGGACTCAAATTCTAGCCACTATGGATGTGTGTGTTAATGAATCTACACCTACACACTTTTGTGACAAGGAGGGCTATGATATAGTCTTGATATAGATGGTCTTTATTAAAATGATCAAGGAGCAGCATATCTTCTTTGATCATTACTATGATTCCACGGATAAGTTGAAAGATGAACAATTACAATGGAGGAATCAGACTCAGAAAAAGAGCACGTAAGAGCAAACCTTATACTTAGAGGAGGGAAGATAAGTTTTTTGAGTTTCCAAACCAACGTTGAAGACACCAACAAAGGTATCGAAGAAAATGGGATAATAATCTGAAAAGAAAAACACCAAAAATGCATTAGAAAACAAAACTCAATTCTTAATGAAAGTGCATGCAATGGATTGCATAAAGGACAAGATAACAAGAAGATATCAAGACATGAAACATTCAATGCAACAAACCAAAAGTCATGCAAGCCTAATAAGACCAAAGGAAAAGAACCTCCTATGACAAAAACTGAATGCAAAGCAAAATACAAGAGCTAAAATGGACTTTGAAAGAAGTCTGGACCACGGAGATGGAGTCGGGCAGTGACAAACTGAGAACAATTACTGTTCCATCCCATTATAAAATGTACACTTTGCAAGATCAAAGTATTATTGTTGAAGAACCCTTGAAACAACCAAAAGAACCAGGAAAATCCAATGAAGGGCTAGAGAATGCCAAACAAAATGATGCTGCAAAGCTTGGAGAAGAGTTAAAACGCACATACATAGCTATGGATCTGTCACAAGAAGAAGTAGAGATTCTCATTTGTACTTTAAAGGAGTATATGGATGTCTTTGCATGGTTTTACAAAGATCTCAAGGGGGTGGATCCCGCCATCTTCCAACACACTATCCCTATGAGAGATGATGCTAAGCTGAGCAGAAAAAGACCATAGACCTATAACAAGACATTCACCAAAAAGATCAAGGAAGAGATCAAGAAACTCAAGGAGGCTGAATTCATCAACAAAATAGAACACATTGATTGGGTATCACTTATTGTCATGGTGCCTAAAAAGAATGGTAAACTTTGTGTGTGTGTGTGTGTGTGTGTGTGTGTGTGTGTGTGTGTGTGTGTGTGTGTGTGTGTGTGTGTGTGTGTGTGTGTGTGTGTGTGTGTGTGTGTGTGTGTGTGTGTGTGTGTAAATCTCAAGAAGGTGAATTCCTCCACTATATGAGATAACTACCCTCTCCCTTTCACAGACCATGTGCTATAACAAGTAGCTAGCAAGGAAGATTATAGTTTCTTGGATGGATTCTCAGGCTACAATCAATTGACCGTAGATCCTAAAGATCAACATAAAATGGCTTTCGCCATGCAATGGGGAATTTTTGCTTATCAAGTCATGCCTTTTGGTTTGACTAATGCACCAACAACATTCCAAAGGCTAATGAGACCTGCTTTTAAGGAATATCTATGGAATTTCCTAGAAGTGTACATGGATTACCTTTGTGTGCACTCCACAGAAAGGCAGAGTCATCTTGAACATTTACAGTGTGTCTTTGAGAAATGTTGTCTATATAGGATTTGTTTAAATCCTGAAAAATGCATTTTTATGGTTAGACATGGCAAAATTCTTGGACATATTGTATCAAAAAAATGGTATAGCCACATACATGGAAAAGGTGACAGTGATCGCTGAAATGGAAAGATTAACAAACATTAAAGAAGTTCAAGCATTTATGGGACATTGTGGTTATTATCGTAGATTTCTCTATATGTATGCAGTCATAGATAAACCCATTTATAGCCTTATCACTCACTTCAAATGGACAAATGAATATGAAAAATCATCCAAAAGCTTAAGTAAGCTTTGATCAAAGCACCAATATTGAAAGCTCCAGTGTATATAGATGCTTCAAATTTTTCTATTGGTTGCATCTTGGCTCAGCCAGGAGAAGAAACCATGGATTTTTCTATCTCCTATGCTAGTCGACAACTAAACCTAGCAGAAAAAATCTTTACAACCACTGAAAGAGAAGGTCTTGGTAAGGTGTATTTAGTCAAGAAATTCGACACTAATTGTTAGCTAGCAAGTTTGTCTTTTTTATAGACCATCAAGCCGTACTCTATCAGGTGAACAAACCATGCAATACATGAAGGATTATGAGATGGTTTAATAATCAAATTTGACTTCACAGTGGTAGTCAAAAAAGGCACCACGCACCAAAGAGTGGATCATTTTTCAAGGCTCACCACAATAGGCCCACACATCCAAAGGGGTAGACGATGATTTACTGGATGTATATCTATTCTCTGTGGAAATGGTTCCAAGATGGTCCAAAGATCTTGTATCCTTAATGACTATAGCACAAGTAGATTCCCAAATACCAATCTCTATTACACCATAATTGATAGAGCAATCTACCCTATATCAATTGACTGGCTGGAAGATTTTATCGCAATAACAAGGATGGGATCTTGCTTTTGTGCATCCGGCACGATAGTAGGGTTTCATTTATCACGAGATCAAACCTTACAGCAATTTATTGGGATAGATGTTTAATGGCCTACCATGACAAAATACGTTTATGATTTTGTGAACGGTTGCTCTCAATGTAAAGAAAGAGCCGCCATACCCCATGCCATGTTATTTTAGATTTCAGTGACGTCACAATGGAGTAGATATCTTGTAGAATATTTGACCAGAAGAATATTCCTAGAAGATATGAGTAAACAAAGATAAAGAGCAATAGAGACTAAAGCAACCAACTATGTAATGATTGGGAATCAGGTTTATCGATGAGGGACATCAACAGCTTAGACTGTGTGCCAATGAGGAGGATTATCTTCCTATCTTGGAGCAAGTACATGCAGGTCTAGCAAGTGGTCACTTCTCTCATGAAACTACAGCCAAGGCTATAGGCATGGCAGGCATCTGGTGGCCAACCGTGTTTCTTGATGCCAAACAATTTTTTTGACAATGTGATTCATGTCAACGAGCGAATATGCCAACAAAAATTGATAACATGGCATTACGACCCATGCTGGGAGGAGGATGGGAGCACATGAATTTTCTAAGTGGGGTACAGACTTTGTAGGTCCAATACAACCATCGGCATACAAAACTTAGGTGTAGTATATTATTGTGGCCACATATTACTTAACCAAATCGGCTGAGGCACGAGTCACTCAAAAAAACGATGCAAGAACCACAACTGTGTTCCTATACAAATGCATATTCACTAGGTAAAGGCTTCCTATTGAGCTTGCAAGTGATCACGGGTTGCATTTCCTCAATGAGGTGATAGAACACCTATTAAACAAGTTTAAGGTAATCCATAACAAGTCTACACCCTATCATCCTCAAGAAAATGATTAAGCAGAACATACAAACAAAAGCATGAGCTTTGTACTAAGTAAAATTTTTAGTTCAAGAAGAATGGATTGGGAGATGCATCTTCATGGCGTATTGAGTTTCATTCAAAATAGCCTTGAACATGACTCCTTTTAGCTTACTGTCTGGATTAGATACAATAATGCCAATGGAATTCTTATTACCTTCACTCAGAGATACACGTGAATTGGATTAGAGGGGGAACGAGTTTTCAAAACGACTCGAGGATTTGGAACAACTAGATGAATAGTGATACAGCCATTGCCCATATATATGCACAAAAAACAAAAACAATTTTTTGACTCACATTTGTTGACAAAAAATTTCAAGCCAAGGGATTTGGTTCTAGTGTACTCCTTGAAACAACATATACCCAAGTTCAAGTAAAAGGACACGGTCCTTTTGTCATTGAAGATGTTTCATCGAGTGGTGCCATCAAACTAGCCATCTTAGATGGAGAACTCATGGAAATTGGATTAGTGGATGTCGACTCCACAAATACCATCTACCCTTGACCAAACACCTTTTGCAAAGAATGCATGCAATGAAGGAAAGAAAACTTAAACAACAGTAGGTGATTGAGGAAGCTCAACAGGAAGCGCGCATTCGAGTTTTGAAGAGGAAAGCAGCAAGGCAATCAATTCCTCAAGCTCTACCCCTCAATACCCTTCAGATGCAACTCCTAGTAGATGTTGAGGTCAAAATTAATGATGAATGGCTGGATGGTCTTCATATACAAATCACTGTGAATCTAAAAGATAATTACACGATCAAGGTCTTAGTAGATACAAATGCCAGAGTCAATGCAGTCAGCTATTCTACATATTTCAAAGAAACTACTCAACCACTTGAGTATTGTTGAGCTATCGCCAAGGGATGCAACAAGAAAGTAACTCCAAATTTAGGAAAAACTAACTTGAATATCATGGTTCATGGATTCTCTTTCCCACATACTTTCATATGTATGGCACATGAACATATAAATGAGGAATTAATCTTGGGAGTTCCATGGATGTGAACATATAAAGCAATCCAAGATTCGAATGCCAAAAATTGTGAGCTTACACTTAAAGGAGGATAGCTGAAGGTACCATTTGCATACAACAAGAAAGAGTGGAAAGAAGCTCTCAGTGATTTCCAATCAACAAAGCAGGAGTCATCGGATACAATTACAACTTCTTCTTCGCCAAATCTTTCTCTCACAATCATAACATGCAGGGAAGCAAGAAACTTTGGATGCCTAAAAGTTAACTCATCAACCAGCCTCAGCAAATTCGGGTGCCAAAAAAGCTATTCACACTACCAAGAAGTCTACTATAGCACCTTCCTACCCACCTCAACAACGTGGACCGCCATCACAAGCAAGAAAGTGGGTTTGGAAACCTAAGCACAAAAAGGAAATCAAGACTAGACAATGTTGTAGAACGGTTATCAAGGCAAAGCTAGACACAATTAGGTACA
>NC_140953.1:96271414-96466414 GCF_014529385.1 Adiantum capillus-veneris | reverse complement strand
CTTCCACCTTCGAAGCTCCAAAAGATGATGCTCATTGCAAAGGATCATCACTTTCCTATGCTTGGGGAAAGGTGAGAGAGCATGATGCCTTCATCTTGTTTGACGTTGGCTCTACTCACAACTTCATATCAACGGAGTTGGCCACCAAGTTGGACATTCAATCTTTCAAGATTGGAGCTATTGTAACGACCGACACAACTTTCAAGGGACAGCAAGCCTCCGTTACTCCCTTGATTGGGAAGTTGAGGCTTCATGTCCAAAGCTATGTTGACAAAGAAGAATTTTTCATCTCTCCTCTCCAACATGAGGATTCTATCCTAGGGACCCCATGGTTTGATCACATGGCTTCCAATATGAAGTTCCCTAAAAGGAGAATCTACTTCCCCTAGAGAGGAAAGAACATGTATATAGATGGTAGTGAGCGTGGTCGCACTATTCCACTTTTAAATTTTCTTGCTTTTGATAAATCTATGAAGAGCTCAGTTTCTATGCGTACATGATTTTTGTCAGAGTCTCTAAAAGATCCTAATGTTTATCAAATGTAAATGATAGGAATCAAGAAGAGTTCGACTTGTCTAATTTTCTAAAAGGATTCCAAGATGTGTTCATCGATGATGTCCCTATGGACTTACCTCCAAAACGAGGGGATGATAACCATCACATTGAGCTCCTTCTAGGAAGCTCACTGCCTAATAATCCTGCTTATCAAGTCTCTCAAGCTCAACAAGAGGAAATCATGAGGGAAGTACAGGAATTGGTAGACAAAGGGATGGTGAGACATAGCTCCTCTCCATTTTGTTCTCCAGTCCTTTTACTACAAAAGAAAGATGGTACATATCGTACGTGTGTGGACTATCGAGCACTAAACCATATCACTATCAAAAACAAATTTCCTGTGCCTCGGGTAGAAGGTCTGTTTGATAAGCTACAAGGCTCTTCCTACTTCAATAGGATTGACCTTAAAAGTGGCTATCATCAAATAAGGATGGTGGATGAAGATATCCTAAAGACCGCATTTCGCACAACATTTGGTCTTTATGAATATCTCGTCATGCCTTTTGGCTTGACTAATGTGCCAGCTACATTCAATCGTCTAATGGAGAAAACTTTTAGACCTTACTGTAAATTCACTGGAGTGTTCTTTGATGATATCATCATCTACTCCAAGTCTTTGGAGGAGCATAAGCAACATCTCCAAGTGATTTTTCAAGCATTGAGGGGGAGAACAAGCTTTTTCTCAACCAAAAGAAAAGCAATTTTTTCCTCCAAGAGATTCAATACCTAGGTCATATTATCTCTCAAGATGGTATCCGTATGGATCCATCCAAGCTACCTCCCAACCAGTCCTCATGCTTCTGGATCTCTCAAAGCCATTTGAGGTCCAATGTGATGCTTGTGTTGATTGCCTTGGAGCAGTTTTGCTTCAAGAAGGGCATGCCATAGCATATGAGAGTCGAAGGCTCAATACCAATGAACAAGTCTTGGGCATTTATGAGAAAATTCTTTTATCTATTCTACATGTCTTAGACACATGGAAGCACTACTTATTGGGGACTCCATTTATTCTACAAACCGACCACCAAAGTCTCAAGTATTTCATGACGCTAAGGCAGTTCGGGGTGGGCAACAACAGAGGTGATCTCTAAACACTCCTCAAGGCTCCCGTTTTGCTCAATTGTGGTTGGGGCAACCACAAACACAACACAACAACAAACCCACATCCCAAACCCAAACAAGATAAGGGCACCACCTAGTTATGGGATGCGAACTAGGATGCAAGAAAGATTTTGTCACAACTAAGAGGAGGTGCAACAAAATGCACACAAGAAATCTCACACAAAGACACTCATTAAATAGAGCAAAGAGAGAGCTAGAGCAAAGGGAAGAGAGAGAGAGAGAGAGAGAGAGAGAGAGAGAGAGAGAGAGAGAGAGAGAAATGGAGCTTGTGTAGTACCTTGTTTGTGACTTGCAAATGGAGATGGTTTGTTATGATGCTATCGTAGAGCTTGTACAAAAACTAACTCAATGCTTAGTGAATGATAAACATTGCCAACACACACACACACTATCTTAGGGTATGGGAGACCTCTCACCACAATACCCTCTTACAATGGACACAAAATTGGCAATAAAAACACACTAACACAAGATCAAATGATAAAAACTTCAGATACACAAGTCACCTTGAATTCACCAAACCGTATTGCACAAGTGGAAGGACAAAGATTTAAATGTCAAATCATGCCTTTGATACACCAAACCTCAATGTATTGATGATAGAGAAACATATACAATAGTGCTTTTGAGATTTTGAGCTCATGCTTTCTCACTTGCAATGTGTAGCTTGAAAGCTTCTCTCACACCAAAAGTGAATCTCACAAAGTGGTTGCTACGCCTAAGTCTCTCCTTACACATAGAGTGTTGGGTGCAATGTGAGATATTGGAGGTTAGTTTTACAAGAAGGAGAGGGGCCTATTTATAGGTTAGCGACCCCTCATTAAGATTATTGGAAAGCCTAATTTACAAGCTAACAAATCAGGATTATGAAATTTTTTTAATATCAAAACATTGTGGGCCTTCTTTGTCTGCTTGAGTCATGGATGTGCGCTCAAAAGAGAGCATTATTGATGGTAGATAAGGTGAAAGTAGAGTTTTAAGGAAGGAGAGAGAGAGAGAGTTACTATGCACATGTAGACTTGAGGTGAGGTGTCTTTTTTGGTTAGGTCAATGGCTATTTTGTGCTAATATGTTAGTGGTTAGTGTTAGTAGTTTGTAGTTAGTAGGATGGGGTAAACTTACATGACATATGCACTCAAGGTGCATTACATGATTTATACAATGATAAAAAGTAAGAGAAGGATTAGAATATACACAATTTGATGGGAACCACAAGATGAAAAGGGAATTTTTCACCTATCTTCTCCAGTGAATGAAGCAGTTGTAGAACTCTGTCAGTGTAGTTCTTGTGACCATGGAAAAGTTGAATTTTCCATGATCAAACTCCTCCTTTTGTAGAGATTGAGCTTGTTTATTTGCTGATTTTTTCTCTTTTTGTGAAAGGATGAAGAGGTTATGGTAGTATGAGTTTGATTCTAGAGAGAGAAATTGAACTGTATGTGTGTAGAGATGATAATTTTGAGCTATGGAGTAAGGGAGAGATGGAAATGGTGAAGAAGATGAAATAAGCCATAAAAGTTGCAGGTTTAATTGAGGAATGGAGAGGAATGAGTATGTGTGTGTGTGTGTGTGTGTGTGTGTGTGTGTGTGTAAGTAGGAAAGGAGGTGAGAGAAGACTATGGGTTACTTTGAGAAAAGTGGACAAACTGGGGTCGACTCAAAAAATCATATCTTACCGGTGGTAGCTCCACAAATTATCAAAGTTTCTGGGTGATTATTCATCTCTTGGTCCACATTTTGTCTTTTAACTACCGCTTCAAATTTGGAGTGGAGATGGATATAAAAAATCCCACCAAAATGCCTATTTTTCTTCACAAAAAATTCTTCAGTGGCCCCTCTTTTGTTGAATTTGCATATGGCTCCAAAGATGAGCCCCTCCTTGCATGAGAGCATGACCTAATTGATTCTTAAGGGTTTGAAAATATGCATGGTTGTGGATTATGCATAAATATAATATATGGATATGATGGAAAAACAGGCTAGTATACATAAACAACCCATGGAATCTAGAATAGTGTGAGCTATATATATAAAAAATGTAGGGAATCAAATGAGGAGGGCCCTCATTTTCTTTTAGGGATGTATATTTATTTACAAGAGGTAAGAAAATACCTATAGGAAATAGGAATTTAGTGGAAGGCAATGACTGATGGTGAAAGGTATTTTTGAGGGTTTTCCTTGGAGTGGATTCACACCAAAAATAAGAGAAGCTTGCATAAAATGATTTTTTATAGAATACATAGGTAAGAAAGATCATGGTAATGGTGAGTAAATGTACATACCATACTTAGGTAAATAACACATACCTAAACAAAAATATTTAAATAAATACCAAAATAGTTATAATAAAAGTACCTATATTTAGGCCCTATATACAATGAAATACTTATACACAAAAGGGCCATAACATACTTTGGCTTTAACTTTTATTTTTTATTTTTTTTGGCTCAAATAGACCATTGACTAGCTAAGTGAGGGTTTTTAAGGAGATATAGGAAAAGTCCCCTAACTCACACACGTTGGAGAGAGGGAATGGGGGAACACACCTGGCACAAACACAAGGGCCTCTCTATAGCTCAGGGTATCCACATCACCCCTATCCTCTCGGAAAACACCTTCAAAAAAACAACTCACACCAGCAGACCACCGCCTGCTCGATTACCACTGCTCACACACTTCACAAAACCACCACACGACGCACACCTATTGCCATGGTCTATCTCCACCCTTACACACACTCACAACAACTCAATCTCACTCTCTCACACAACACTGTCGGTCCGGGGGGGCACACATCCACACGGCCGGCACCGAGGGGAAACACCAAAGCAGGAGAAAGAGAAGGGGGGAAGGGGAAACAACCACACGGGAGGCAACAATGGCTCGATTGTACTTTACCAAAAACTTATACAGACTCACACTGCCATCACCATGGCCATTTACACAAGAGAGATACAAAGGGCTTTGATAGGCACACTCCTCTGTCCAAAAGCTCCACTTTGCAGGCTTCAAAACGGCCCAAAATCCAGGAAAAAAACTAGGCCAAAAAGCCCCTCATTTGATTAATTTTTTACTTTTATAGGGGGGGGTCTTCAATTTGGGGAAACTGCTCTTCAATTGGTCCATGGGGCACCCATTTTTGGTATCTTTTGGGAAGGGGGACACCGCCTTATTCCATCTGCTCTCTTTCTCTCTCTTTTGCACTTGGAGGGGGTTTGCAATAGCGACGTCGCTATTGCCCCTTGGCTTTTTTTTATTTTTACCTTTCAATTTTTACCCTCTTTAGGCTCAACTTTGCACTGCTCTACATGGCTTGACTTTGACTTCCTCTTTCTCTCTATCCGACTCCTCTATCACCACTCTCTTCTTTCTCCTCTCTCCATTTGCTCCTATTTGGATTTGGCTTCCACCATTGCTTTGTCCGGACTTTGGAATGGCCCTTGCTCTTTGTCTTTATTTCTACTCCGTCAGCAGGCTTGGGAAGGCCCCCTTGGCTCGGTTTTACTCGGCAGCCCTTGGGCTTTCTCCTTCTCTCTATGCCTACTATCCACGTTGTAGGGCCCTCCCCTTGCCATGGTCTCGGGCCTTTGAATTTCCCTTGCTTTGGCTCACTATCCGCTAGATCATTCCCTTGTGGAACTCTCCCATTACCTTCAATGCGGGACCCCACCCTCCTATGCACAGGACCATTAGCGATATCGCTAATGGTGCCTTGCCTCTTCCTTCAAAAGTCCTTGGCGGCATGTGAACCCGGTCCCATTGGGTGCTTTGCCATGTCATCAATTGACCTCACCCAGTTTCCTCCCCCACGTGGGTGCGCGCCACTGCGCTGCCCCGCCTAGCCAAAACCACCATGGAATGCCACTGGCCGCCCACGCAGTGCCAGCAGTGCTGGTCGCCATAGCTCACGAGGAGGGAGCTCCCCTCTCTCTCCCCCTTTGTTACCAAGTGAGGGCCATGGCTCATTACATATAGTGCGGCTTGTTAGCTTCCTTTAGCGCATGTGGGACGAAGCCTACCACGTGACAGCTCTGTGGCACCCCCCTCGAATGGCCTCCAAGGCTTTTTTAAAAAACTCCCCATTTCCATTAAATAAAAACCCTTTTTTATTTTGATTGATCACTTCTCCGCGCTCCGACCTCACATGCCGTCAACTCCGACTAGCTCCACATAGTGCATACCCTCACTAAAAACTTTGGCGAGGCCCAAAAGATGCCAGCATTTTCCAGTGCGGGCAAATAAGCTCAGATCCGGCCCCCGAAAAAAATTCAACTGACCATATCTTGCTAACGAGAGCTCCGATTCGCATTCCAAAAATACAAGCATGCTCCATAATTCAAGATCTACACATATATGCACTGACATCAGCCCAGGCCACCTGTCCCCAGCTGCCCTGCCCGTTGGGGATCTGCTACACACTCTACATTTAAACTGCAATATCTTGAGCACTAGGGCTCTGTTTGACGAGCAGTCTGGACCAACTTCTAGAGCACACTGAGCACTATAGTTTAGGACACTGACTTGGAATTTTGGGCACCTTCATCTGCCATCCCATCTGGACTATCCCGCATCACTTTTGGCCTAAAAAATCGCTTCAAGCATACATTCCTGCTACCCTTTGGTTGTCTAGGGCTTTGGTGCCTGCCCTAGCCTTTTGCACTGCACTCAACTGTTGTCTCTTCCTAGCATAGACCATCTCCTAGCCTAGCTCAAACCAACTTTGGCTGCACCAACACCTATGTATAGTGAAAGGGTGAGATAGCCACAGTGTTTGGGTGATTTTGGTAGGGTAAGGTAGCTCACTATGGAAATTTTGGATGGCCAAAAAATGGCTATCATTAGCCCTCCCCCAGGATGATGGTATATTTAGGTACCATCATAAAGCATCTTTTCCAAAGAGAGTGCTTCTGAGTCCTCTATGATATCTGGTCCCTTGACAAGATTTTCATTGTGTGGCTTCTTATCACACTCATGCTTCATGCAGCAAAACTTACATGAGATAGTCAATCTTTGATAATTCTTTGGTAGATCCTTTAGTAGAAGGCGACTCAAATAGGGCTTTAGGCGATACCCGTTTACCTTCTTGGTGTGCTCTTTACCATTCAAGTCCATAAGCTGATAGTAACTTGAGTTGAAAGCCTTCTTGACTATGTATGGCCCCTGCCATCTAGTTTCAAAATTGGCATCAAAACGATTATCGAATTGACTGTCATACCTTAGCACAAGATCTCCTTCATTGATGCCTTTGTCCTTTAGTTTCTTGTCAAGCTTTTCCTTTGCTTGTGTAGCTTTCCTCTTGTAGCACTCATAGGCTGCTTCTCTTTTCAACTCAAGCTCCACTAATGTAAGAAGTCGATCTATACATACCTTTGATCATCTTGTGCACCTTTTCTATGAAGCCGCATTGTTGGAATGTTGAGCTTGATAAGCTGCAAAGCCTCTTTACCATATACCAAGTGAAATAATGTGAACTTCATGGCTTCCCTATATGTGGTTTGATATGCCCACAAGGCACCATCCAAGAAGTCATCCCACAACTTTGTCTTATTATTCACCATCTTTCAAACGATGCCGGTAATGACATCGGTAGCCTTCTCGACCAAACCATTTGATTGTGGGTAGTAGGGTGTGCTATGACCATGTAGAATGTGAAGCTCTTCACAAACTTCTATGAGTAGACCCTTCTTGAACCCTGGACCATTATCAGAAACAATCTCCAAAGGTGTGCCAAATCTACAACAAATATTAGTGTAGATGAACCTGCTCACTATTTTCCCATTCACCCTTGCCACAATTTGAGGCTCTACCCATGTAGTCATGTAATCTACAACCACTAGAATGTAGAGTTTACCATTTTTTGTTCTAGGAAGAGGACCCATAGCATCAATGCCCCTTTTTTCAAAGGGTCCATTTGCAAGCACTATTTGCCTTGGACCATGTATCAATCTTCTATTTCCATTCACCTAACAATTGTGATAGTTTTTACACCAATGTTGGACATCCATACGTAGGCTTGGCCAAACATACCCCATAAGCAAAATCTTCTTCACAGTTAACTCTTGGGCAAAATGACCACCACATGCTTCTTCATGCAAACCTTTTAGAATGGCTAGAATTTCCTCCATTGTTGGTACTCTTTTACACACCTGATCTTTTCCTCTTTGATAGAGGGAGCCTTCTAGGAAGAGATAGTCACTTGCCTTCTTTATGAACCTCCTCTTTTGAGATTTTGTGAAGTCTTGTGGAAACTCACCCTCCAAAATGTAGCCAATAATGGGAGCCAATGACTCCAATCCCTGGTATCTTGGTTGCTTGATAGCTACTGCCACCATGATGACCTACACTTCTTTCTCAACACATGTAAGTGTTTGTTGTGCAAGTAAATCATCATCTTCATTATGTTCCCTAGGAATATGATACAATTTCACTTCTTCAAAATTGATTAAACAACCTATGAATGTCATGAAATTTTCTCCTTAAGATTCCGTTCTTGCATGCCCAAATGCCTAAAATATGCTTCACAATGAGAACTGCATCTCCCTTTACCATGAGACGTTGTATACCTTGTTAGGAAATAAGACGTTGGTGCAGCCAAAGTTGGTCAAAGCCAGCACGTGGTCTATGCCAGGCAGAGGCAATAGTCGAGTGTAGTGCAGAAGGCTAGGGTAGGTGCCAAGGCCCTTAGCAGCCAAAGGGTAGCGGGAATGTATGCCTAAAGTGGTTTATTACGCCAAAAGTGTTGCGAGATACTCCAGATGGAATGGCAGGTCAAGGTGTCCAAAATTCCAAATCAGTGTCCTAAAATGTAGTGCTCATTGTGCTCTAGAAACCGGTCCAGATGGCTCGTCAAACGGAACCCCGGTGCTTTAGATATTGCAGTTTAAAGAAAGAGTGTGTAGCAGATCCCCGACGGACAGGGCAGTTGGGGACAGGTGGCCCGGGTTGGTGTTAGTATATACATGTGTAGTGCTTGAGTTGTGAAGCATGCATGTCTTCTTGGATTGCGAATCGGAGCTCTGGATAGTAAGATATGGTCAGTTGAAGATTTTTCAGGGGCCGGGTCTGAGCTCATTTGACCACACTGGAAAACGTGGCATCTGGCATCTTTTGAGCCTCAACCGGATTCTAGAGGGTAGCATGCATCATGTGGAGTAAGCGCATCCAGTTACAATGTGGAGAAAAAATGGGGCATTCGACGGTTCAGTGCTTGCAGATGCATTTCGCGTTTTTTGGCGGCCTCGAACAACCAACTCAGAGAAGTCAAAGGGCGGTGAGGTTTGCATGGCATTGGCCCGATACAGTGAAAATCCGGCCCAGCTCAGTAGCTTGTGATTCCGACCTCCGGTCATTACATGGGAGTGGAGCCAAGTGGGCACCCCAAGAGGGGGTCTCTCTCTCACAAAGGAATTTTTTTGCTTGTTCCAAGGCCTTCAAAGGCTAGAACTTTACAGTGCCGCCACGTGGAAGCTGGATAATCCCGCATGCGGGTCTTAGTGGAAAGCATCCGGGGTGTAAGTGCTCAAGCACACGCCATACTTGGCATGTGTGAAGCGAGGAGGAGCTTGGAGCTAGGTGGCTATGGTGGCCCTGCCGGGCGTAAACGGCGAGGTTTTGGCGGCGCGACATTTAAGGACGGGCAACCCGTAGTAGGCATTGGCGCCCGCATGAGGAGGTGGGGCCGGTGGCCCTAGTTGGTGGGGTGGCGGTGCCATAGGAGCGCATCCCACGGGGACCTTTTTGTAGGTTATTGAGGGGAGAGGCATTAGCGCCCTCACTAATGCCCCCCTCCCCGGTTCTCGAAGCAGTAAAATGGGCCAAGCAAGGAGTAAAAGGGCAAGTATAGACCAGGCCATCCAAAGTGAAGGCCAAGTGGCCAGACAAATGGGAAGACCAAAGGAGCAAGGACAAAGCTAAGCCGAGGCGAACCAAAAGGGGACCAAAGAGCCAAAGGGGCCAAGAGGAGTCGGATAAAGAGAGAGAGAGAGAGAGAGAGAGAGAGAGAGAGAGAGAGAGAGAGAGAGAGAGAGAGAGAGAGAATTAAAGTCAAGCATGTGGAGCAATTCAAGGTTGAGGCCACAAAGGGTAAAAATGAAAGATTTAAAAAAAAAAAAAAAAGCTAGGGGGCAATAGCGACATCGCTAATGCCCCCCCCCCCAAAGTGCAAAGAGTGAAGAAGAGAGAGATAGAGCAAAGCGGTGCCCCCTTTCCCAAAAATACCAATTCAAGGTGCCAAGTGGACCAATTAAATTGTAAATTCCTAAATTAAAGGGCCCCCCTATAAAAGTCAAAAATGGATCAAATTTGGGGCTTTTTCTTGGCCTTTTGGTGTGCCGTTTGAAGCTTGCAAGCTGAAGTTCTCTAGCAAGCTAGCCCCTTTGTAACTTTTGCTTGAAAATGGCCATGGTGATGGCAGTGCAAGCCCGTGTATATGTTTTCTGAAGTGCAATCAAGCCAGGGTTGCCTCCCTTGCTGTTGTTTCCCCTTCCCCCCTTCTCTTTCTCCTGCTTTCATGGTTCTCCTCTGTGCCGGCTGTGTGGAAGTGTCTGCCCCCTCGGACTGATGGTGTTTTCAGTGAGAGAGTGAGATTGAGTGTCTGTGTGCGTGTGTAAGGGTGGAGACAGGCAGTGGTAGTAGGTGTACCTTGTGTGGTGGTTTTGTGGAGTGTGTGAGCAATAGAAATTGAGCAGGCGGTGGGGTCAGCTAGTGTAAAGTGTTTCTTTGAAGGTGTTTTCTAAGAGGATAGGGGTGTTGTGAATACCTTGAGCTATAGAGAGGCCCTTTTGTTTGTGTTGGGCGTGTTCCCCCATTCCCCCTCTCCATCTTCTGGTGCCCCCACTGAGGATCACATTGATTGCTCCTAGTTGATCGAAAAGAAGCGATTTTTCGCGTTGGAAGTCATGGCAGCTAGAAGCTATGGACCGATTTTCACAGGAGAAGAGAGCCCTGATGAGTGGATGTCAAATTTTGAGTTGTACGTGCTATCGTTGCGTATGTTGAACGAGGATAGAAAAATGCAGACTTTTCCATTGGTGATGTGTGGTAGAGCTAAAGCATGGTACGATGCATTGGAAGGTGAGCCGAAGCAAGCATGGCTGACTCTACGGACGAGGTTTCTTCACGACTTTCGCAAGGAGACTTCCCCAGTCGAGATGAATGCAAAGCTGAAGGCGCTTAAGCAAGATGTAAGTGAAGAGTTCAATTTGTTTTTTGGTCATTTTGAAGAGTGTTGGGCAGAACTAGCGGCAACCATTCAATTGGCTAATGGAGATTACTTCAAGCTGAACAAATTCATGGCGTGTCTGCATCCCAAGGTGAGGGAGAAAGTTGATTTCGAGAGCCCAGAGAATTACAATGGTGCCATAGCCATTGCGCAGTCCAAAAGCAGAAAGATGAAGAAGAAGATAGAGCAGGGCGTGTCAGGCTATGAGACGATGGCCCATGTTCAACCACAGAGTCCGAGAGAGACTGCACATGAAGATAATCATGGAAACCGAGGTGTAGTTGTTGTGCCGCAAAATTGGGTGCGCACGGTCCAAGATTAGTCCGAGCAAATGCAGGAGTTGCGGCTCAGTGTGATGGATAGGGGACAGCCAAGAGGAGCAAGGGGCAGGGCAAGGCCACTGCAAGGTAGGTGTCACAATTGTGGAGAAGAAGGGCACTATACACCCGATTGTCCTCAACCGCAAAGAGAAAGAGGAGGTATCTACCCGCTGTTTGGTAGAGGTCGAGGTCAAGGGCAATACAATGGTGCAAGGGAGCAAGCGGTGGAGAATCCTGTGTAGCTAGCTCCACAAAATGGAGGTGAAGTTCCAAGATTACACATCATAGGGGTGGATAAGCAAGATGTTGAAGTTTTGGCCAATAAGAGGGCAAGATCTGAGAGGGAGACAGAGACAGAGTGGGAAACTAGAGCTCGGAAAGGTAAAGAGAAGGTGTACGAAGGTAGAGAGCAGCTTGAGCCTAGCAAAAGAAGGAGGCGTTGCAAGATCAAGCAAGCGGATTTCCAGCTAGGATGTGGCTATCCCGAGTACAATCTGGTGAGTGACATTCAAAATCAAAAGGCAAATATTACGTTTGGTCACTTGGTTAGCTTTAAATCCAAAGTTAAGGAGGCAGTGGTCTACAAGTGTTAGCACCAGGCTGCCAAGAGCTAAGGGAAATGTGCAAGCAGTGCAAAACATGGCTTTGAGGGTAGGTAGCCCCACTGATGTTCTTCTGTTGGTGGACGCGATTATAGAGAAGAAGATGCAGGTACAAGCCTACATAGACAGTGGAGCATAGGTTTGTGTCATGACGGAAGCAGCCATGAAAGAGACGGGAGTCAAGGCAGTAGTCAAGCCAAATGTACACATGAGGATGGCCAACCATACTAAAGCCAGGTGTCTGCGTGTGGCGCAGGATGTAAAGGTTAAGGTGATGGGCATAGAGTGCTTGATAGACTTTTTTGTGATGAAGGAATGAGATAATGCTTACCCTATCATTTTGGGTAGGCCATGGATTTTGGCTATAGGAGCAAAGCAAGACTAGGAGAGCAAAGTGTTCACTTTGCTTGACAAAGAGAGAGGCAGACAAATTGTGCTTGACTTGAATACCAAGGAGAGCAGTTCTCGTCCTATGGCAGTTAAAGATGAGGGCGACACAACGAGCTAGAGTACGAGACAGAAACGGGCTATGATGAAGGCTATACTAGCACAGAGGAAGAGGACAACCCCATGGGGATATGAATGTGGTCTTCATCTGGTCTTCAAGTGCAATCCCTATTTGAAAATACCCCCAAAAGCCATCCATAATCGAGTACCTCTCATGCCCAGCCACCTGGTTTAGGATTTCATCTTGAAACGGAAAGGGGTAGTGATTCCTCCTGGTTGCGACATTCAGTGGCTTGTAGTCGACACACACTCTCCATTTCCCATTCTTCTTAGGGGTTATGACCACTCGCGAGACCCACACTGACTCTTTCACATGATATATGATGCCTGCATCCAGTAGCTTATTGATCTCCTGCCAAAGGGCTTTCTTTTGGATTTCTCCTAGTCTTCTCAGCTTCTGTGTTTTAGGCTTATGTCCCTCCTTAAAAACAATCTTGTGATCCACCCCTTTTGCACCTTGCAAATGCTTGTACTCCGTTGCAAATAGATTTGGATAGGATTTACACAGTTGAACATAGCCCTCCTTTTCACCCTTGGTTAAATCTTCACTCAACATGCTTGAAACCTCCTCTAGGCTTAAACCATGAGCTTGAAAATACCTTCTTCTTTAGGTGGAGAGTCGTCTATGGTGACCCCGAATAAGTCTGCATCTATCTTCAACATGTCGTCCTCGCTCTCCTCTTTCTCTGTGCTAGTATAGCCTTCATCATAGCCCATTTTTGTCTCCTACTCTAGCTCATTGTGTCGCCCTCATCTTTAACTGCCATAGGACGAGAACTTCTCTCCTTGGTCTTCAAGTCAAGCACAATTTTTCTGCCTCTCTCTTTGTCAAGCAAAGTGAACACTTTGCTCTCCTAGTCTTGATTTGATCCTATAGCCAAAATCCATGGCCTACCCAAAATGATAGGGTAAGCATTATCTCCTGCCTTCATCACAAAAAAGTCTATCAGGAACTCTATGCCCATCACCTTAACCTTTACATCCTACGCCACACCCAGACACCTGGCTTGGTGAATGCATATGCCACCTTCCAAGGTTGGATGAACAGGGTATTTGGTCCATACCTGGGTCGTTTTATTAAGGTCTTCATGGATGATATCGGCTGCTACAGTTCAAGGTTGGAGCACCTATCGAAGCTCCACTTATGCTTTCAAAGGCTTGATGAAGAGGGAGGTCAGCTGAATCCCAAGAAGTGCAAGCTAGCACAGCCTTGAGCGCAACTATTAGGTCATGTGGTGTCGCAAAATGGTCTAGAGGCTGATCCCGAGAAGGTGAAGGCATTGGTGTTGATGGAGCCGCCATCAGATGCTCAAGGTTTGGCTTCATTTGTTCATAAGTTGAAGTATTTGTCACGTTTCTTTTGGATACTGTCGCAATATGTGCATCCTCTTCAAAATAGGGCTCAGCAAGTGCATGGTTATGAGTGGGATGAGGAAGCTCAGGATGCTTTTGATAGGGTTAAAGAGATTTTGTGTCAATTGCCAGTGGTGTGTCCTCCCAATCGAGAGGATGACTTTTATGTCTCTATGACCATGGGTACAGTTGCTATTGGAGCGGTTCTACTACAAAAGGTAGGGAGAAGCTACAAGCCAATATAGAGCAGGGTGATTAGCCCAGGAGAGGCTATCTACACCGAGGTGGAGCAATGGGTGATGGCTCTGGTCTTTGCTTGCAAGAATTTCAAAGTCCATTTGATCGGGCGTAATTTTTTTGTGTTGACGGCGGCTAATAATCTATTGCCAGAGGTAGTGCTACATTTGAATCCAGGAAGGAGGATTATGAAGTGGGTGTTGGAGCTACAGGAGTTCGATTTTGAGTTCAAGGTAGATCACACGAGTCGGTCTCACCTGGCAGACATTCTTGTCAGCAAGGCCATCAATTTACCGGCCTATCCAAGGGTGGTGCGAGATCAAGCTAAGGAGGAACCCGACTTGGAAGATGCTTTTACAATGTGGTTCGACGGAGCGTATCGAAGGGTAGTGCAGAAGGAAGGAGGAGGTGTGGTTATACACGACCCACACGGCAAAGCTATATTCTCGAAAGCATATGATCTAGAGAATGTCCCCACCAATAATGAGGTGGAGTATCTCACTCTACATTTGGGTTTAAAGCAATGCATAGAGTTCGGAATTTCAAGACTGGTGGTGAAGGGAGATGCACTGCTAGTTATCAAGCAACTGTTAGGCCAATGGCAGGTAAAGCGCAATTCTTTGAAGCATTGGTTTTTTTCCATCAAGAAGATGTTGAAGTGTTTTGAAGAAGTCCAATTCAAGCATGTGAGGAGAGAGCAGAATCAAGAGGCGGATCAACTAGCTAGCAGCAAAGTACAAGTGCATGTTGCAGGTCTATATGTGGCCCCAACCACTTATGCAGGTAGGGAGACTCTTGAAGAGATTGAAGGTTTTTTGAGTACAAGACAGTGTTCAGAGGGTCCAAGCTGCAAAAGAGAAGAGTGGTGCAAAAGGCCCGCAAATTCACACAAGTAGGTGAGGATCTCATGAACTATGGGCATGACGGGGTACTTAGAAGGGTGTTATACAAAGAAGAGATAGGAATGGTGCTGGAGCAGTGCCATGAAGAGAGCACACACCAGGGAAAAGACCAGGTTTTGTTTCAAGTGCTTAGAGCAGGCTTTTGGTGGCCTTCCATTGTGAAGGACGTGCATTACTGGTGCAAGACGTGCCACAAGTGTTAGACTATAGGTGAAAGACGACTGGTAGAGAGTCACTGGGCGCCATCATTGCACAAAGTGATTTTGAGAAGTGGGATCTGGATGCCATAGGCCCTCTCCCAAAGTCTACAATTGGTAAGAAGTACGTGGTGGTAGCCATTGACTACCTTACAAGGTGGGTCGAGGCCAAAGCAGTGAAGGAAGTAAATGCTAATGTGGTGGCTCAGTTTGTGTTTGATAACATCTGTTGCCATTTTGGTGTTCAACGGGTGTTAGTTTTTGATAGGGATCAAGGGTTTAGAAGCAAGCTCATGAGCGCATTAGTGGAAAAGTTAAAGATTCAGCATAGGTTTTCCTCACCCTATCACCCCCAATGCAATGGTCTAGTCGAGAGTGCAAATGGTCAAATCGTCAAGATGTTAACGAACTACGTGTATAAGTAGGAAGCTGAGTGGGAAGCAAATCTAGGGAAGTTTTTGTGGGCGTATAGGACATCCTATAAAGTGGCTACAAACTTCACTCCATTCGAGCTTGTCTATGGTAAGGAGGCAATGTTGTCGGTGCATGCACAACTAGGTGCTTTAAAGGGTATGTGGCGTGTCAATGCCACCCAACAAGGAGTTCTACAGGATCATTCTGAGCCCCGAGCATCGAGTTACAGTGTGGAGAAAAAATGGGGCATTCGGAGGTTGAGTGCTTGCAGATGCATTTCCCGTTTTTTGGCGGCCTCGGACGACGAACTCAGAGAAGTCAAAGTGCGGTGAGGTTTGCATGGCATTGGCCCTATATAGTGAAAATCTAGCCTGGCTCAGCAGCTTGTGATTCCAACCTCCGGTCAGTACATGGGAGTGGGGCCAAGTGGGCACCCAAAGAGGGGGTCTCTCTCTCACAAAGCAATTTTTTTGCTTGTTCCAAGGCCTTCAAAGGCTAGAACTTTACAGTGCCGCCATGTGGAAGCTGGATAATCCCGCATGCGGGTCTTAGTGGCAAGCGGCCGAGGTATAAGTGCTAGAGCGCACTCCATACTGGGCATGTGTGAAGCGAGGAGGAGCTCGGATCTCCGTGACTATGGTGTTGGCGGCCGTGGGCACTGTGTTGGCTGAAGGCAGCCTTGCCGAGAGTAAACGGCGAGGTTTTGGCGGCGACTGGCCAGGATGGGCAACCCGTAGGCGCTGGCGCTCGCGTGAGGAGGTGGGGCCGGTGGCCCTAATTGGTGGGGTGGTGGTGCCATAGGAGTGCATCCCACGGGGACCTTTTTGTAGGTTGTTGAGGGGAGAGGCATTAGCGACCTCGCTAATGCCCCCCTCCCCGGTTCCCGAAGCAATAAAATGGGCCAAGCAAGGAGTAAAAGGGCAAGTATAGACCGGGCCAGCCAAATTCAACGACAAGTAGCCGGACAAAGGGGAAGACCAAAGGAGCAAGGACAAAGCTAAGCCAAGGCGGACCAAAAGGGGACCAAAGAGCCAAAGGGGCCAAGAGGAGTCGGATAAAGAGAGAGAGAGAGAGAGAGAGAGAGAGAGAGAGAGAGAGAGAGAGAGAGAGAGTTAAAGTCAAGCATGTGGAGCAGTGCAAGAGGTTGAGTCCACAAAGGGTAAAAATGAAAGACAAAAAATAAAAAATAAAAAGCTAGGGGGCAATAGCAACATCGCTAATGCCCCCCCCCCCCAAAGTGCAAAGAGTGAAGAAGAGAAAGATAGAGCAAAGCGGTGCCCCCTTTCCCAAAAATGCCAATTCAAGGTGCCAAGTGGACCAATTAAGTTGTAAATTCCCAAATTAGAGGGCCTCCCTATAAAAGTCAAAAATGGATCAAATTTTGGGCTTTTTCTTGGCCTTTTGGTGTGCCATTTGAAGCCTGCAAGGTGGAGTTCTCTAGAAAGCTAGCCCCTTTGTAACTTTTTCTTGAAAATGGCCATGCTAATGGCAGTGTAAGCCCGTGTATATGTTCTCTGAAGTACAATCAAGCCACAGTTGCCTCCCGTGCTGTTGTTTCCCCTTCCCCCCTTCTCTTTCTCCTTCTTTCATGGTTCTCCTCGGTGCTGGCTGTGTGGAAGTGTGTGCCCTCCCAGACCGACGGTGTTTTGAGTGAGAGAGTGAGATTGAGTGTCTGTGTGCGTGTGTAAGGGTGGAGACAGTCATTGGTAGTAGGTGTACCTTGTGTGGTGGTTTTGTGGAGTGTGTGAGCAATAGAAATTGAGCAGGCGGTGGTCTGCTAGTGTAAAGTGTTTCTTTGAAGGTGTTTTCTGAGAGGATAGGGGTGCTCTGAATACCCTGAGCTATAGAGAGGCCCTTTTGTTTGTGCTAGGTGTGTTCCGCCATTTCCCCTCTCCAACGTAGCTAAATAGATATTTGAGTAGATTACTTAATGGAGAGAGACGGATTTACATACACGAGATTATAGAGTAGATAGAGAGAGAGAGAGAGAGAGTACACACGATATACGTGGTTCACCCAATGTGGGCTACGTCCACAGGAAAGCAGCCACTCAATGGCTTTAGTACTTTAAAACAACAAGTAGTTTACAAAGGGATTATACCCTTAGTAGAGCTCCCACCTTGCTTCACTCTCACCATCTCACACCCACCTTGTTGTATCAACTTCACACTATGAAATGTGTGTAGAAATGGCCTCCTTTTATAGGCCAAAAGGGATGCCCTCTCTAATGAGAGGCAGCCATGTGTAGCCGCCCTTGTGTGAACAAGTCCAAATCGGACCCTCCAATCCGCCCATGTGTGGCCGCCCTTGAGGAGACGAGTCCGCTTTTGAATTCGGCCACCGGCCACCGACCATTGACTTCCGACCACCGACCACCGGCCATTGACTACCGGCCACCGGCCAACCGACCGGTTGTTTTTCGACTACTTTACGGCCGCCGTCCGGCCATAATATTCCGGAAAAAAGGAATATTCCGGTGATCTATTTTCCCTCACACACGATGTCTTCTCCTCATAATGGCATCCTTACAAATGTGCGTTTTTACCACAGAAAATTACAAGGGGTAAATCATGCTCCATACTTAACAATCTCCCACTTGGAGACTAATCTCCAAACCAAACCTGTAATTGTTTTCCATCTTGGCTTCTTATCCTGAATGCCGATTGAAGATGAGCAAAAACTCAACTTCTCCATGTTGACCACCTTTGTAAACATGTCTGCAGGATTTTCACTTGTATGCACCTTTCCTAGCTTTAGGTGTCCCTCTTCCAAAAGAGTGCGTATGAAGTGATATCTCACCTCAATGTGCTTTGTCCTTGAATGAAAGGTTGAGTTCTTTGCAAGATGAATAGCGCTTTGGCTATCACTGTACAAGACACAATTGTATTGTTTGAATCCAAGCTCTTCTAAGAATCTGTGAGGCCACATAATTTCTTTGCTTGCCTCTGTCATTGCTACATACTCTGCTTCCGTGGTAGAAAGTGAGACCACTTTCTGCAACTTTGAAGCCCAGATTATTGCTATACCTCCAACTGTGAAGACATAGCCAGTAGTGCTCCTTTGAGTATCTTTGTCACCTGCCATATCTGCATCAACATACCCTTCTAGAAAAATATTAGTTCTTCCAAAATACAAAGCATTTGTTGTTGTCCCTTTTAGATACCTAAGTATCCACTTCACAGCTTACCTATGCTCTTTACCTGGGTTGTTTATGAGCCTACTCACAACTCCCACTGCATGTGCAATGTCTGGCCTTGTCCAGACTAGAGCATACATTAGAGAACCTACCGCTGCAGCATATGGAACTTTAGACATATAGGTTATCTCCTCTTGTGTCTTTGGACACATATCCTTCGTTAGTTTAAAGTGACCAGCCAAAGGTGTAGAAACTGGTTTTGCATTTTGCATTGCAAACCTTTCTAATACCTTCTTGATGAAATCCTCTTGAGATAGCTTTATTGTCTTCTTCGTCCTGTCCCTTGATATTTTCATACCAAGTATCCTCTTTGCAGCACCTAAATCTTTCATTGAAAAAGATTTAGATAGCTCCTCTTTTAGGTCTTTGATGTCCTGCATGTTTGCACTTGCAATCAACATGTCATCAACATACAACATTAGGATGATGAATTTTCCATCTCCCAAATTCTTCGTGTAGACGCAGTGATCTGAGTTGCATATTGTGAATCCATGATCCAACATCCATCGATCAAACTTCAAGTACCATTGTCTTGATGCTTGTTTTAAACCATACAAGCTCTTCTTTAATCTGCAAACCATTTTCTCCTTACCTTTTACCTCATACCCCTTTGGTTGAAGCATGTAGATTTCCTCCTCTAAGTCACCGTGAGTGAATGCCGTATATACATCCATTTGCTCGAGATTTAGATCATGAGCAACCACAAGGCTTAAGACAAGCCTGATTGAGTTCATTTTTACAAAGGAGAAAATATTTCATTGAAGTCAATACCTTTCTTTTGAGAAAACCCTTTTACTACAAGCCTAAACTTGTACCTTTTCTTCCCACCTTCTTCTTTCTTCACTTTGTACACCCATTTGTTTTAAGGTGCCCGCTTAACTTTAGGCAACTCAACCAACTCCCATGTTTGGTTGCAATGTAGTGAGTCCATCTCCACTTGCATGCTCTTCGTCCATTCTTCTTTGGATTCATGTTGCATAGCTTCTTCGTATGATTCCGGCTCTCCAAAATCTGAGATCAAGAGATGGTTGAAGGAAGAAACAAACCTTTCTAGAGGTCTACTTGCTCTTGTAAATATTCGGCGAATAGGTTGAGGCTCCTCAATTGGCTGATGTTGTTGCACATTGTCCCCGTTTGCAGTCCTTGAGTCTTCACCGTCCTCAAGCTCCATGTACTCATCACGTGTTTCTTTTGTTTTTTTTCTTTCCAAGTAATCTTTGTACATATTTTGTTCTCGTTAAAAAGTACATCCCTACTCCTTAAGATTTTACCATCTTCAGGATTCCATAGGCGATACCCAAAGTCACCTTCTCCATAGCCAATGAAGAAACACTTTTTGGACTTTGCATCTAGATTTGATCTTAGGCTTCTATCTATGTGCATGAAAGCCTCACACCCAAATACTTTGAGAAATGCATAATTCACTAGTTTACCTGTCCATGCCTCTTCTGGAACTCCCCCATCCAATGCCGTTGAGGGTGACCAATTGATTAAGTACACAGACGTACTTACAGCTTCCGCCCAAAGCTCAAGCAGTAGGCTTGCATGTAGCCGCATGCTTCGTGCTCTCTCCATGATTGTCCTATTCATCCTTTTTGAAATCCCATTTTGTTGAGGTGTCCTTGGGGTTGTCCTTTGCCTATGAATTCCATTGCTAGCACAAAAGCTTTCAAAAGATTGGCTGGAATATTCGCCTCCTTTGTCGAATCTGAGGCATTTAACCTTGGTACCTGTTTCATTCTCCACAAAGGCTTTCCACCTTTGAAATATGGAAAATACATCGGATTTATTCTTCATAACATAAACCCATGTTTTTCTAGTCGCATCGTCTATGAATGTTACATAGTACAATGAGCCACCAAGCGATGGTGTACTTGCAGGACCCCAAACATCAGAATGAACCAACTCAAGTTTTTTATTTTTTCTTTCATTTCTTGATTTTTGAAATTTTATCCTCTTTTGTTTACCATAAACACAATCTTCACAGAACTCTAAGTCCACTTCTTTCAAACCTAGTAGAATCTTCTTTGTTTGAAGGATTTGCATTCCTTTGGCACTCATATGCCCAAGTCGGTAGTGCCACACCGCACTATCAACTTCTATAGTTGTTGCACAAGCTGAAGGTTGCGTGCTAGCAGTACACAAGTAAAGTGTACCGACCTTTTCTCCCTTGGAAACCACCAAAGATTCCTGTGAGATCTTCCACCATTTGTTTCCGAAGGCAATGTTGTGACCTTCATCGTCCAATTGTCCTATAGAGATAAAATTTTTGCGAAGAGAAGGAATATGCCTAACATCTTTAAGCTTCCATTTATTTTCGTTAGCAGTTTTGACAAAAAATGTACCTTTGCCAACAATCTCACAAGCTTCATCATCTCCCAAGTATACATACCCAAAATTACCTTTGGTGTAGTCTTGGAAATGTTACTTGTGTGGTGTCGCATGGAATGAAGCCCCGGAATCTACTATCCAGGAATTAGACACATTGTCTAATGAGAGAATTACAGCATCTTGCTCTACTTTACCTGCGACATTGGCCTCCGATGTTGGCTTGTTGTCTTAAGACTCTGTCTCCTTCTTCTTCTTGGACCAGCAATCCTTCTTGACGTGGCCCTTCTTGCCGCAGTTCCAACATTCAAGAACTGACTTTGTGCGTGACTTGCTCCGCCTTAAGAGATCACGGCCCTTTTGTTTTTTGAACCTCTCCTTAGGCCTTCCACTTGTTTCCACTGACAGTGCAGCACTTGATGATTCTCCTATGCTTCTCCTTCGCATTTCCTCGCTTAGGAGAACACCCACAACATCATCAAACTTAAGAGTATTTGTGCCATAAATAGAATTACTTACAGCCATCACAAGGCTGTCCCAACTATCCCGGTAGAGATGATAGTATAAGGAGAGCTCGCACTTCATCAACGAAATTGATTTTCATCGATTGAAGTTGACTTATGTTTGTGTTAAAGTCATTTAGGTGTTCTGTAACAACTGAACCATTCTCTGCCATCTTTAGTTGGAATAAGCATTTCATAAGAAATACCTTTGGATGCCGATGGTTTCTCGTAGAAGTCGTCAAGTGACTTCATCATGTCCTCCGTGGTCTTCATCTCTAAGACATTGAAGGCCACCGTTGACGCCAAGCTTAACCGGATTGTTCCCAGTGCCTTTCGATCAAGGACAATCCATGCTTCATCTACTATTGTTGCGGGCTTCTTCGCAAGACTGCCTAGTGGCAAATAGAGGTCCTTCTCGTAGAGATAGTCTTCAATTTTCATCTTCCAATGTTGGTAGTTTTTTCCGTTCAACTTCTCAATCTTGAGCTTCCCGTCCTCCGCCATAACTCCCACTCAATTCAAGGTACCCTTTCCTTGAGATAATTTAGGTACGAGCAAACCTTGCTCTGATACCAGTTGTTAGGAAATAAGACGTAGCTAAATAGATATTTAAGTATATTACTTAATGGAGAGAGACAGATTTACATACACGAGATTATAGAGTAGAGAGAGAGAGAGAGAGAGTACACACAATATACGTGGTTCACCCAATGTGGGCTACGTCCACGGGAAAGCAACCACTCAATGGCTTTAGTACTTCAAAACAAGAAGTAGTTTACAAAGGGATTATACCCTTAATAGAGCTCCCGCCTTGCTTCACTCTCACCACCTCACACCCACCTTGTTGCATCAACTTCACACTATGAAATGTGTGTAGAAACGGCCTCCTTTTATAGGCAAAAGGGCTGCCCTCTCTTATGAGAGGCAGCCATGTGTAGCCGCCCTTGTGTGAATAAGTCCAAATCGGACCCTCCAATCCGCCCATGTGTGGCTGCCCTTGAGAAGACAAGTCTGCTTTTGAATTTGTCCACCGTCCATTGAATTCCAACCACCGTCCACCGGCCACCGACCAACTGACCGGTTGTTTTCCGACCACATTCCGACCACCATCCGGCCATAATATTCTGGCAAAAAGGAATATTCTGGTGAGTGATTTTCCTTCACGCACTTCTCCTCATAAGAGGGCCTTACAAATGTGCGCTTTTACCACAAAAATTGACAAGGGGTAAATCAGGCTCCATACCTAACATACCTTGGCCAATGCACATCTTTAAACCATGAAGTAGTGTGTCGTATTCTGCTTCATTGTTGCTAGCTAAACCTGGTAGATTGACCTTCTCTTTCATGACCACCTCTCCACTTGGGTTGAGCAACACTAGCCCTCCCCTTGCTTTTCTTGTGGCTCGTTGAAAAGCTCCATCAAAGAACGAGGTAAAAGAATTAGGAATACTTTTTGGTGGTGGCAATGGTAGGGTCTTTACTTCAGGCACCTTAATTTCCTTTTCATGCACGCTATAAGTGAGAACCCATGCCAATTGTGCACGCACACTATTTTCTACCTTGAAAGGGTATTGAAACTCTTGCAACCCCATAATCCACTTTGAGATCCTAGTGCTAAGATTCATTTGAGATGACACCCAAGGGAACAAATTTTCTGCAGAGAATTACAAAAGGTTTTGTTAGCAAGTAGGATCTAAACTTTCTCACCGCAAACATGAGAGAAAGCATCATGAGTTCTACCTCCATGTAGCCTTGCTCCAAAGCATTCATGACCCTACTGGCAAAGTAGATGGGTCGCATCCTCGTACTGTGGGGATCTTGTTGTAGCAAAACAGAACCAATTGTTTCTTTCCCAACACTAGAGCTAACAAACAGTTTGTACTCCCAACAAGGCATGAGTGTTGGTATTTCTGATAGAATGACTTTGATGCTACAAAAATATTCTTCAAGCTCATCAGACCAAACAAAATCGACTTGTTGTGTCAATTTTTGCAAGGGGTGAAGTAACTCCAAGGCTAAGTGAATAAAGCGTGACGTATACTTCACCTTTTGAATGGATGAGATGACCTCCTTAAGAGTCTTGGGTGATGGTAACTCAATAAGAGCCTTTGCCTTTAAAGGATCCACCTCAATACCTTTATAGGAAACCTGGAGACCAAGCAAGATCGATCCATCCTCACCTATGTGGTATTTGTCGGGGTTGAGTTGACCTCCCATGTCATAGAGTTTCTTCAAACCTTCTTCTACCCTTTGTAGATGTAATGATTTTGAGCTATAAATGCAAAAATTATCAATAAAAATCCTAATGGACTTTCTAAAGAATGCTTGAAACACCATGTTCATGAAGCATTGGAAAGTTGTAGGAGCATTTGTCATGCCAAATGGCATGACTTTGAAAGCATAACAACCCCACGGAGTGATGAAGGTTGTTTTCAATTGATCCTCTAATGCGATACCTATTTGAAAGTAACCCGAGTAGCCATCACACACAATGTACTTCTCATGACTAGCTACCTCATTTAGTATTTCATCCTGAAATGGGAGGGGAAAGTGATCTCTTTTTGTTGCCTCATTCAGTGGGGACGATGATCCACACACACCCTCCACTTGCCGTTTTTTTTGGGAGTGACAATAGCAGGAGAGACCCACTCTGAATTATCCACTGAATAAATGAAACCTGCTGCTAGAAGCTTTCTTACCTCCTTGAGTAAAGCCTGCTCCTTGATGAATCCTAGCCTTCGTAGCTTTTGAGCCTTAGGTGTGGCCTTTGGCTTTAGCTCGATCTTGTTTGAACATCATCTACTCCATGCACGGTGGTTTAGTCTTTAGAAAAAGCTTAGGAAATATTTCTTAGCACACATTTGTACTTCTCTCTTTCATCCTTTGTAAGTGTGGTAGACAACATACCTTCTAACATTCCTTCATCTTCCACATTTTGGTTCTCTTGAGGACCTACCTCCATCAAGCCTGGGCAAGAGGTTTCTTGGTTGCTTAGCTTAAACCTTACCCCCAAGACTACAATGGAAGACTCCTCTTCTGTAGTGCTATTGCTACCTTCTTCTTCTGAAGTGCTATCAGTCTAGTCTTCCTCCGTCACTTTGCAATGATTATTTATGGAGATCCTCTTGATGTTCTCCCTCATGTCAAACACAACCTTCTTATGATTTTCATTCCTGTAGATCAACTTTTCACTTCCCAATCTTGCAAAGCTCGCATTTTCATTAGCCATGGTCTTCCTAGGATAAATGGATAGCCACTTCCCTTGGTTGACATAACATAAAAATCGAGTGTCTTCTTAATGCCAAAGGTCTCCACAAAGACATTTTTACAAAGGCCTACACATCTAGCCTTGCTATTGTTTGCCATCTTGACTTTGATTTCAGGTGTCTCATGGATATGCATGCTTAGTCTTTGCATGAGTCCCTTTGTCATGATGCAAATTTGTGCACCCCCATCCACTTAACCTTTCCTAGCCAATCTTCCTTTGATGTAACGATCTAGCAAAGGTGTAATATCCTCATTCATTTCATCTTGTGCAATTCTTACAATAGGCACACTCTCTTTTATCTTCTTCTAGTGCTAACTGCCTTTGTTAAATCCCTCCTAACTTGTGGACATAATGCAAGAAACTGAGGCATTGAGATATTAGGACCCTTACCTCTCATGTCTTCCAGTAAGTTGTATGGAGACATACCATGTCCAAGAGGGAAGTCTTGGAGGTTGATACGATGTCGAGTCCTCTTAACTTCCTTGGTCTCCTTTACCATTTTTTCTCGTCCATGGTCACTTTGTGATGTAACTCCTTCTTTCTCCTTACCTTTTCCTTGGCCACGCTTAATGCCATTTGCTTCCACGTCAACCTCTTTTGAATTTGTCACCTCTACCACATGCCCATTTGGGTCTCGCAAAGGTGGAACTCCTTCCACTCTTTGTGGAGGTGGTCTGGCAAAGGTGGAACTCCTTCCACTCTCTGTGGAGGTGTTCTTGCCCCATTTGGTCTTTGCAGAAGCCATGGTTTTGTTGACTAGTTCCTTCACCTGCATTCATCATTGGGTAATTCAAGTTAGGTCTCCCTGGATCCCCACGGGGCCAAGCACAATTATACATCCCATGTCTAGACTCTCTGCAATTCCAAAATTGCAAGACCCTCCTAGGTCGTGGTGGCTCTCGCTCTTCTGACTTCTTTGCTTGTCCCTTTGGACCTACAGCTTGTGCAAGGTGGATTGACAAGTTTCTTAAGGATTCATTTAGCTTCTCAATCACCTCTACTAATACCTTAGGAATCTCTCTAGATGTTGATGCTTGCAATTTTCCCTTAGGTCTAGGACCTTCTATTGGAACCGCTCCTCTTAGACACTTGAGTTTCCTATACTTCTCAATAGCCCTAGTTTCAGCTGCATCAAAGGTAGAAGGTGCACCCGCCTCAAATTTTATCTTGAGTGTAGAAAAGAGACCGGCTATGAACCTCTCCTTCTTTAGTACCTCTACATCATCACCAGGGTTAGCAACATTTCTCGCCTATACAGCCCAAAGACGTAAAAACTCTATGTAGTAGTCATCTAAGTCTTTTTGCTTGTGACAAATGATGTCTTGCCATAGCTTTTGAGTGTTTTGGGGGTCAAAGAAGTATCTCTTGAAATGATCAACGACTTCGTTATAGTTTCCCTTAACCTCCTAAGATAGAGAGTCAAACCAAGTGCTAGTATCCTTCCTAAGAACTACCACAGACATTTCTAATCGTTCCTCATCTCCTATCACTCTTTTTATGTGGCAAGCCATTTTGAAATTTTCTAGAAATAGCTTGACATTCTTGCCAGGCTCTCCAAAAAAGAGAGGATATCCTGACATTTGGCGTTGGGCCTCCATTTAATCAATTTCAAAGTGACAACAGGTTTTTTCTTTCCTAAAAAAATTACACAATAATGTTTTCTAAATTGCAATCTATTCTATAACACAATAAAAATATGCACATCAAATGATCTATGATAGTCAACAAGAGGCAGGATGACAGGGTTTGGTGATGCAAGAATTTCTCCTACTCTTTGGGCACCAAACATGAGCATCATACGTTGTTGAAAATGGATCTGTCTACTAATTGCAATGTTTATTCTAATGTGTGGAGTGAAATGGAAGGGAAAAACCTCTATTCTTGGGTCATTATCCATGGTCTATAAACAAAAATATAGACCTCCAAACTAAGGTCGTACCTAATGAGACGCAAAATAAAAGGATTTACTGGAGCGTTTATCTCGGCCAACCTAAGAGGTCCCAAAATCATACGAATTACTCGTTGAGATTGTAGTTTTGTGCTTACAATGATATGCACCTTTTGCCTTGCAATGGGAACAAATGGGTCATACAAGTTTTTGTGATTCATGCAAGCTACTTGATTACTCTACAGGTAGAATATTCACAACAACATACATAAGTCCACCTCCGTAGGAGCATCAAAATTGAGGCGGTTCGGGGTGGGCAACAAGAAAGGAAACCTCTAAATATCTCTCAAGGCTCCTGCGTTGCTCAATTGGGGCTGGGGCAACCACAACAAACCAACAGTCCAAACCTAAACAAGATAGGGGAACCACCTAGTTATGGGATGTGAACTAGGATGCAAGAAATATTTTATCACAACCAAGAGGCGGTGCAACAAAACACACACAAAAAATCTCACACAAAGACACATACCAAATGGAGCAAAGAGAGCTAGAGCAAAGGGAAGAGAGAGAGAGAGAGAGAGAGAGAGAGAGAGAGAGAGAGAGAGGAATGGTGTTAAATGAGTACGAATGCACATCGAGGATGAATGCAAAGAAGCTGCTAAAGATGAAAGATGTATGAATTCACATCGAAGATGAATGCAAAGAAGCAATAAAGATTGGAGTTACACATTTTCCACATTTTTCCAAAATGGTCACGTATTGTGAATTCCCGATTTATTCCAAGCCATTGTAATATTTTAATGTGTTACGGGCTCAATGGGAGCTCCAAGTTGTAAAGAATAGGTCACTTACTGTGCCTAGGTTGTAGATTCAGTAAGTGGTGAGCCCTAAAGGCCTTGGGTGGCCGGACATTGCATATTTTTACCCTATGTACATAAGGCAGTGTATAAATGAAATTAGGGTTCTCAAGTCATTTGTTGAGAGCACTCTTTGGTGAGAGATCTTGAGGTGTGTGGCTATGGAGTCCTTGAGCTTCTCCTTGCTCATGAGACTTGATTAACACTAATCAATGATTCATTCTCCCTCACTATGCCTCACTATGCCTCTCTCTTACTTCTTATGATTGCCTATGATGCTTAGATTAACTAGATCTTAACTAATTAGTGGTTAATCCCTCTCTAATCTTGTATGATTGCCCTCTTTTGCTTGTGTGTGCATGTAGGTTTGATTGGAGTGTAGTGCTCGATAGATCTATGTGTGTGTGCTTGCGATTAGTGTGTTGCAGGATAGGATTAGTGTTGTGTACGTCTTGCAATCGTAGTGTGTGTGATTGGGTTGATTAGAGGTGAAGAGAAGTGATATGGAGATTGCCCTTCATTGCGGCTTAGCTCCTCCATAGGCCGAGAAGCTCACCTCATAGAGTTAACCATTTTCGTTGCCATGATTAGCTCACTAACCGTGTAAGTGTCTCCATGCCCTAGCCGGGTAGCTCATCCTCCGGATTGATAATTTTGTTGGTCATTCGAGCTATTGCAACGATGGGACCCACAACATTTGGAACTTGCATAATACCTTGTTTGTGACTTGCAAATGGAGATGGTCAATTCGTTATGATGCTATCATAGAGCTTGTACAAAAACTAACTCAATGCTTAGTGAATGTTAAATATTGCCAACATACACACATTGTCTTAGGGTGTGGGAGACCCTCTCACCACAATACCCTCTTACAATGGACACAAAATTGGCAATGAAAACACAATAACACAAGATCAAATGATAAAAACTTAAAATACACAAGTGACCTTGAATCACCAAACCGTATTGCACAAGTGGAAGGACAAAGATTTAAATGTCGAATCACACCTTTGATACACCAAATCTCAATTTATTGATGATCGAGGAACATATACAATAGTGGTTTGTAGATTTTGAACTCGCGCTCTTTCACTTGCAATGTGTAGCTTCAAATCTTCTCTCACACCAAAAGTGAAGCTCACAAAGTGGTTGCTATGCCTAAGTCTGTCCTTACGCATAGAGTGTTGGGGTGCTATGTGAGATATTGGAGGTTAGTTTTACAAGAAGGAGAGGGGCCTATTTATAGAGTAGAGACCTCTCATTAAGATTATTGGAAACCATAATTTACAACCTAACAAATCAAGATTATGCTTTTTTTTTAATATCAAAACATTACAGGCCTTCTTTGTCTGTGCGAGTCATGGATGTGGACTCAAAAGAGAACATTATTGATGGTAGATAAGGTGAAAGTAAAGTTTTATGGAATGAGAGAGAGAGAGAGAGAGAGAGAGAGAGAGAGAGAGAGAGAGAGAGATTTACTATGCACATGTAGGCTTGAGATGAGGTGTCGTAAATTTGTAGAAGTTTTTTGGGTATTTTTGAATAATTTTTGGTAATTTTTTGCTAATTTTGCATTAATTTTTGGATAATTCCATAAAAATTTAATTTTGCGATCTTTATGAGCTATTTGGTGTGTACGTATTTACGGCATCATTTTGTTTGCATTTGTGTCCTCCGTGGTCGAGTTTTGAGCGTTTTGCTATTTTTCGGATCGGATTGGTGTTTGTGTCGTAAATCGCGTTTTCGATAAAATCTACTAATTTCGGTGTACTTTTGCGTATCCAAAATGCTCGTTTGTGAATGACTATGATTTTTAAAGGGTTCTAGAATTTTTGGGGATTTTTTGGATTTTTTAACAAATTTTGGAATTTTCTGGCCATTTTTGGAGGTTTCAGCTAATTTTCGGCCTATTTGGGCATTTTTGGAAATTAAAAAAAATTTAAAAAAAAAGGGAAAGCTGAGCTCGGCTTCCGCCGTGCCTTGAAGTGCATAAAAAATCTCTAAGTCAAATAGATCTTTACGGTCCCTGGGGATAATTTCCTGCGACGTTAAAACTTTCCTCTTCTTCTTTTTCTCTCTGGGTGAACACCATCACACACACACACACACTCACACTGCCATCCACTCACTCTTTCTCTCTCTCTCTCTCTAACCCAATGTTTGGGGAAAATCATTTTACCAAGCATAGATAATTCCCTTCTTAAATTTTCCGAGTGGAAATTTTAGAAAATTAGGTTTATTTTTCGGGTTTTTCTCTATTTTGGGAGGGAATTTCTCCTTACCCCCTTGCCTTGAACCGGCATTTTTGAAATTGAAAACGGCATGATATTAACCTGAGACACATTTTCCCAAACACCGCCTCTCATTTTCCCTATTCTCTCTCTCGCCCTGCTTCTCTCCGTGAGAACACCCTCCCCCTACTCTCTCTCTAACTCACTCTCTCTCTCTCTCTCTCTCTCTCTCTCTCTCTCTCTCTCTCTCTCTCTCTCTCTCTCTCTCTCCCTTTTTCTCTCTCTTCTCCTACTCCCTTATTTTCTCTCTCTCTCTCTCTCTCTCTCTCTCTCTCTCTCTCTCTCTCTCTCTCTCTCTCTCTCTCTCTCTCTCTCTCTCTCTCTCTCTCTCTCTCTCTCTCTCTCTCTCTCTCTCTCTCTCTCTCTCTCTCTCTCTCTCTCTCTCTCTCTCTCTCTCTCTCTCTCTCTCTCTCTGCCTGCTATACGCCTTTTGTTTCTTTCCCTCTCTCGTACAGAGTGCGCCAAGCCCGCCCCTAGCCCCCCTCTCGCTCTCTCTCTGTCTCCCACTGTCGCTGCGGCGCTGCCCATGCGTTGTCTGCCACACGCGCCGACTCATGAGTCATACACACACACCCACACGTGCGCCGCTGTTTTCTCTCTCTCTGTTGCCCCCAAACCTCGCCTTCAAGTCCATCTACGCCCTGCGCTGCTGTCAGTTCCGCAGTTGACGCCCGCCGCCTGCACAGGTCGCGCCATCAATGAAGTCAACTGCCTGGCCACGATGACCCCGCGTGCAAAAAAGCAAGTAAGTGCATTTTACTTAATTTCTATTTCCATTCAAAAAATCAAAAAATTCAATAAAAAATATTTTTTTAAAAAAAATCAATTATCAAAAATCAAAAAAGAAACTAAAAATTTCATTAAAAACAAGAAAATGAAAAATCTCATTAAAAAATCAATAAATATGTTTAAAAATCATTATAAAATAGGAAATCCACAGGAAAATAAAAAACACATAGAAAAATCATTAAAAAATCTATAAATTTGCAAATAAATCACAAAATTTTTAAAAACACTCACTGATAAATCAAAATTGACCAACAAATTCATCAAAATTTGTAAAAAAATCATAAAAATTCACAAAAAATTAGAAAGACACTAAGAAAATCATTAAAAATTTAAAATTTTCACAAAATTCACCTTTTCAAAAAAAATTATTAAAAAAATTACCAAAAATTTTAGAAAATTCACAATTTTACAAAAACGTTTAGAAAAACAAAAAGAAAGTCGCTGGAAGTTCCAAAAAAAGACAAAAAAGCCAGAATGAGCCAGAAAGCGTCAGAAAAGCAAAAAAACAAAGCTTTAAAGAGTACCGCACACCGAGTAAACACCGCAAGCCAAGAATTACACGCGCAAAGTGAAATAATACAACCGGAGAAAGGCAACGGAAAGATCGACTCAAAACTAAGAAATATCCAAAGAACATTTGATTTGGGATAACTCTTTAGCCTAATCAAGTGATTATGTAAAACATGGCTCCCTCACCGTTATGAGTGAGTGAGAATAGCTCAATTCCATAGTGACACACTTATCTTAGTGCCACACTTTCTCTTGAAGAAAGGCTAAAGTCTTCCCTCATCTTCTCTCTCCATTAAGGTGGTGGCGATTGCTCTCATGTAAGGTATATGTTGCTAGTTTTACTTTCATTTGCATATCTAGTCCAATACTTGTCTCTAATTCTATCTCTATCTCTCATTATCTATCTTTAATACCACCACCACACTTAGATCTATCTCTAATTCTATCTTACTCCTCCTTCGATCTCTCTTGTTGTGTCCTAATTGTTTCATTGGAAGGTATTCAAGCAGCAACCTCGTCAATGTAATGGGTACAACCTTCTTGCGGAAAACAATTATGTGCACAAGGTTAGTCACCATATCTTCATCTTCCACAAGCATATCTCTCTCTTAAGGTTCTCATTCTCTTCCACAAACTCTAGAATCTCCTTGCTACAGGTACTTCTCTCCCCGCAGTACCCTTATTGCCTAAGGGCAACAATAGGGCTTGGGAGAGAAACTCTCTTCTTCTTCTCCTTTCACTTCTTTCACACCTTTATCTTTGAACATACTAAGTATATCATTGATGAATAACCATAATCCACATAGAGGTAATTTCTTTCAATTCCATTCAGTGCAATCTATTAGGGTCAACATTTGGATTAGTCGAAAGATTCACTTTCAGCAACGCATAGTGTTTCTATTTGGTCTTGAAAGGCTCAACAAAATACTTCTCTCACCAAATCACATCATACTACCTATTATTGACTATGAATTCTCTTTTGATGTGAATGTGGTTATTTTATTATAAATCAAGAGGATCTGTACTCACAACTAATCCCAATCGCTGGACAAAACATATATATTATAGTAAGCACAAAGCTACAGTTCCAAAGAGAAATCCGCAGCTTATTTGGACAACAAAGATTAAATATCATTAACTCATCCATTAACCCTTTTATCCTACCCATGATACGATATGATCGTAATCTCGATGTTTTCATTTTTGTTTTGTTCTGACTATCTTTCATGAATTCTCTCCATCACGTGTATGTTTGTAAGGAAAAGTGAGCGGCTTCTTTGGCTACATTTCTTCTTTAGCTCTAGAAGCTATGTTATCTACATCTTAGCTCTTTCTCATAACCCTTGAGCTTCCTCACAAACTCTCACAGCAAGAGGTCTGGTGCCTTCCTGGAAAGACCGCCTACTTTTTGACAACGTTTTTGTCTAGTTTAGGTGGCTATGTCTCAAAAAAATGGTGCCAAATGTTAATGGGATTCCCTAACTTTGGCAATAGTCTTATTGTAGAAATATCAAGAACCTCTAGCAAAAAGGTCAATTTGAGCGATGTACTCTATACAAATAGGGCATGGAGGCAATAAGGTGTGCCAAACTCAAAAAACATATAAAATCGCATTACAATTGAATATTGAATCTCGATTGTTCAAAGAGGTCAATTTGAGGGATGTACTCTATACGAATAGGGCATGGAGGCAATAAGAGTGTGATAAACTCTCAAAAAACATAGACAAGTGCACTACAATTGAATATTGAATCTCAAATGGGCAAAAAGGTCAATTTGAGGGATGTACTCTATATGAATAGGGCATGGAGGCAATAAGAGTGTGCCAAACTCTCGAAAAACATGGAAAAGTGCACTACAATCAAAGATTGAATCTCAGATGATAGAAAAATCACCAAAAAATACTCTACAATTGCTAGTTTAACTCATGCAATTACATGTAGATGATGTTTGATTGCTACCAAACATGCTTTGATGATATGTAGGATCAACTAGAACCATCTTAAGGTCTCAAAACTATTAAAAAATGACACTAAATAGTGACCCTAATTTTACCAAGTTTATTTTCACAATCGAGGTATCCCACAACTTAGTTATGTTGAGCTCTATCCACAACAAGTTACAGAATTTGATTGTGATGCTTAGAACTCAAGATATGAACCAAAAATATTTGTAGAGAGCCACACACAAAGTATTGAAGTACAGTGAGAAAAATATTGAAATACAACAAGGACTTACATCAAAGTGTAGCACTTTCACCTGACAATGCAAATCCATTCTTGGAATCAAAATGCAACTTCACATGAGGGAGAAACGAGTAGATAAAGTTGTAGAGCAGACACAATAGTATATAGTTGTACACTCAACAAGTTCTATCTCATTAAAAACTTTTGATTCTTTTATAAAAATTGACCACTACACTTGGCAAAAGGTCTTAAATCTAGTCCTAGCCACATGGCTGAACAATTGAGAGACTAAGTGTCGACAAATTAATTAATTATAATAAAGAATCTCTCCTATTCCATGATCATTAGCTCCTTAGGGTACGAAGTCTCTTAGGTATCATCAAGAAGGTTGACAATTATCTACCCTTAATTTATATAATTATCAACTTAAGATAAAACTTCTAGTATTTAGCCACAACAAAACCATAAATTTGTGAAAATATGATAACCTATGCTACTTAATTTATCCAATATTATTATACTTTGATTAATGTGTACTACATAAGGTCTTATCTTTACATCTATTAACTCTACTTTTCTAATTCAAAATATATGTAATTAGGGTAAATTACATAAACAACCACTAACTAATATGTATAATAATTATCTTTGATTCCTTAAGTTAAGAATTACCTTAGTCAATGTTACCATACATATGTGGTAGTGATGTGTGTGAACACACTTAGGATCGCTAGGGCATTTTTTTCCTCACTAGGAGGTTTTTTCCGCGTGCATTGTATATACGCCCATCACTGTAGGGCTATCTTATCTTTCATTGTGCACTGAGAAATACATACTCTTTGTTGTGTGCTTAAAGCTTCTTCACCTTCTCCAAGGTGCATGTGTTTCCCTAAAACCCTATTTCCAACAATTGGTATCAGAGCAGGTTACATCCTCTCGGGCATAGTCGCCAACATCATCAGTACACGTTTGCTCACTTTCTCCATTTTTAGTGAGCTTTGGTGAGTGTCAGTAGGTCAAAAAATACTTCTGGATAGCTCCTAGGGGGATTCATTGTTCAGTACCCCCCTATATAATGTGCATTTGTGGGGTATTAAAAAAAACCCTCTTTTAACATGTATGAATGAATATAATGACCCCTTATTTTTCAAAATGGTAATGGAATTGGCCTATAACTTGAGAGTAGTGGAATTTAGAGAGAATACTTGTGAGAAATTACTTTGTGAGCATAGTGGGTGAACAAAATTGATCCCCGAATAGGCATTTGTATTATGATTTTCTCCCATCAAGAGAGAATTGTTACAATAAAATCTTTGTGTTACTTATGACCTAGGTGATGCAATGAAGATGGAAAGCTTCATGCATACAATCATAACATAAACTTTGTGGAAATCATTAACTATCCCCCCAAGCCTCAGTCCCAAGACCTCAAACACCTTCGAAGGTGGAGAGAGCTAGCAGGGAATGAGGGTAGAGAAGAGGAAGAAGAAACATTTCAACGGAGAAAGAATTAGTTCCTCACTTATCATCACTCTTCTTGCTAGCATACATAATAGCATAGTAATGAAGATGGAGAAGATGAAAAGCTTAAGCATTGAAGCATGGCTCTTGGTTGGATTTTCATTCCATAGCCAAGAGTGTTAGTGTAGGCTCTCAACGTCTACTTGCTTGGAGAAGGAGAGGGAGCTCTTGCACTTTTCACAATGCACAATGAGAGAGAGAGAGAGAGAGAGAGAGAGAGAGAGAGAGAGTGTGTGTGTGTGTGTGTGTGTGGGAGAGTATACCCCCTAAGCAAGCCCCCTACTAGCTTTGGTCGGACCCCCCCTTATAGCTCATGCTTGAAGCTCATTGGACCTCTCCAGGCCTAGCCAATCATAAGCAGGAGTCATACCAAGCAACAAGGGTAGCCTTGGCACAAGTGTCTCTCTTTCCCCTTTGAGAGATAGGGCTTGATAAATGCAAAGACAATTAATTAAATCTCCTAAATTATCATTGGACCCCTTGGATGGCCAACCAATAGGCTTCAGACACACCATGAGGGCAACATGAGGGCAACATGAGGAGGAACTTGACAAGTGTCCCTTTTGCTTTCTTTGTACCAAGCATGCCTTGTGTGAGTGTGTGTGTGTGTGTTATCTCTCATCCCCCCTCTTGTAATTCTCTCCCCCTCCTTGTAGAGATTGAATCTTGACTTTTACACATCTCAAGCCACTCAACCTTGGGCCTAGTTCTCACCACAAGCTTGGCCCTTAAGCCCCTCAAGCTTGGGATGGGTTCTCACCTCAAGGACAACCCTAGCATCACAAGCATGAAAACCACCTCAAGCATCTCGATCATCAAGAACCTTAAGCATCTCAAGAATCTCAATCATCAGGCACCTCAAGCATCTTAGTCATCAAACACGACAAGCACCTTAAGCACGGCTGGGTTCCCACTTCAAGCTCAACACTAGCTTACCTAAGGTCAAAGGACTTTTACACTTATTATTGGAGGTCTTCAATGAAGCTAACCCTAAGGTCTTATGCTCCATTGGTTAGCCTTGCTCTTTGATAGACCATCTCTCATTTGGACCCCTTTACCATTGGCCCCATCTTGAGGTAGATCTATAAGCACATGTTCCCATTTATTCTCCCACATTAAACGATCATTTTAATATGAGAAAATCATTTGGGTTGGTTAGATATTACCTTTTATGACATTAACTCTCTCATAAAATCATAGTCATCCTTGACTATGAGGTAGAAGAGATAAAGCCTTAGTCATTAGTCAGTCTTACTTAGCAGGTAGAGGATCCCTTTTTACCCTACAACATCTTTCCAAGATGGATGAATAATCCATTTGGTGCTTGGGAGACATAGCTTCTGCAAGCATTTATGCTCTTTAGTCCATTTCATTCTTCCAAAGTAGAGTCACAAATTCTACTTGGGTGTTTGGGAGACGTCATTATCACAAACATGATTCTAAGCATACATACTAGCACAATTAAAAAGTGAACTAGTCTTATAAGACAAAAACATGGGTCATTTAAAAGAAATTTGTACATTTGCTTACTCTAATGTAGCATTGTAAGCCTTGACAAGGTTCATAATATCCTTAAGCTATATTCCTTGCATCCATCTAGCATCTTCAAAAGGATAAATTTTGAACTTAATAAGATACTATCGGATAATCTTACCATGTCGTAGTACCTTGTCTTCATGCCGAAGGATACCTTCGGGTTATAGCACCTCTTCTTTGTCTTCAACTTCAGGAGGGTCTTCAATAATTGGTTCACTTGGTGGCTCTCCTTTGTAGGGCTTAAGTAGTCTCACATGAAAGGCATTGTGTATGAGCCAATGGTTGGGAAACTTGAGTTGGTAAGTCGTCTCACTGATGGGCTTCAAGATTTGGAAAGAACCATAGTATCTTTGTGCTAACTTAGCATAATACTTTTGATAGCCCCTAGGATTGTTGCCTATGGTTTGCATTAATCGAGCCTTAGGAAAGTTAAGTAAGACCCAATCATTTTCTTTGAACATTAAGGTCCTTTTGCGCTTGTCAGTAACAGCTTTTTGCCTTTCTTAAGAGATGGATATAGCCTCCTTAATCTTTTGAAAATATTCTTGTAGGTCACGGCTATACTCATCGGCAGAGCGAAGATCTTCCCATGTACTTTGAGTAGCAAGGGACTTTTAGGTCTTCCATCAATGATCTCGAAAGGTGCTTTTTCCGTAGAAGTATGTACAGTATTATTGTAGGCATACTCTACAAGACGTAAGTACTTTTTACATTGTGAGCATTGATCTACTTTGGTAACATAAGTCTTGAGTAGATCAGTATCGTAAGATTGGCTATCTCACTTTGACCATCCATTTGTGGGTGATAGGCCGAAGAAAAATTTAATCTTGTTCCTAGATTTTCAAAGATACCTTTCCAAAAATTATTGGTCATTGTAGGATCTCTATCTGACACGATGGATGTTGGTAATCCATGGTGTTTGAAAATCTATGAGAAGAGAGTTGCCATTTGGTGTGCCTTAATAGTCTTTTTGAAGGAATAAAGTGTGCTTGCTTGCTAAACCTATCGACTATTGTCCATATTTCCATATTCCCATGGATAGACTTGGGTAATCCAAAGATGAAATTCATGGATATACTCTCCCATGGTGAATTTGGGATAGGCAAAGGCTAGAGTAATCCACGCTGCTTCCCTCTATCATACTTAGTCTTTTGGCATACTACACATTTTGAAACATACTCTTGTATGTCCACTTTCATGGTAGGCCAATAGAAGTATGTTTCTACTCCTCAGAGAGTAGGTTGAATACCTCTATGTCCCGCATAGAAAGGAGCATAGGATTCAGATGTAACTTTCTCATGAAGGGAATGGGTAACCCATAGACTATTTCCGTGGAGAAGATAACCATCCTACAATGGTTTCTCTTTCTTCCCCAAAGCAAGGGCTGACATTATGTCTCTAAAGTCAGGGTCAGTAGCATACTCATCTATAATAGAGGATAGATCATTGTGAGTAGCTATAGACACCGCATTAACTTTTGGTCATCATGAAAGTGCATCATCCACTTGATTGTGCTTACTAGTAATGTGAGCAATATGAAAATTAAATTGCAAAAGAAAATTTGTCCACCTCATTTGTTTGTCGAAAAGCTTGGTTTACATTGATAGCCATTTTTTGGCTATCCAAAATTGCCATAGTGAGCTACATCACCCTACCAAAATCACCCAAACACTATGGCTATCTTCACCTTTTCACTATACATAGGCGTGCGTCAGTTAGGGGACTTTTCCTATATCTCTTAAAAAACCCTCACTTAGCTAGTCACTGGGCTAGTTGACAAAAATAAATAAATAAATAAAAATAAAAGACAAAGTATATTATGGCCCTTTTGTGTATAAGTATTTTATTGTATATAGGGCTTAGATATAGGGATTTTTATAATAAATATTTTGGTATTTACTTAAATATATATGCTTAGGTGTGTGTTATTTACCTAAGTATTGTATGTACATTTACTCACCATTACCATGATCTTTCTTACTTATGTATTCTATTAAAAATCATTTCATGTGAGCTTCTCTTATTTTTGGTGTGAATCCACTTCAAGAAAAAACCTCAAAAATACCTTTCACCAATCAATCATTGTCTTCCACTAAATTTCTATTTCCTATAGGTATTTTATTAACTCTTGTAAATAAATATACATCACTAAAAACAAATAAGGACCCTCTTCATTTGATCCCTATATTTTTCATATATTTATTTTTTATATATATAGCTCACACTATTCTAGATTCCATGAATGTTTATGTATATTAGCCTGTTTTTTCCATCATATCCATATATTACATTTATACATAATCCACAACCATGCATATTTTCAAACCCCTAAAAACCAATTAGGTCATGCTCTCATGCAAAGAGGGGCTCACCTTTGGAGCCATATGCAAATTCAACAAAAGGGGGACCACTGAAGACTTTTTTGTGAAAAAAAAGGGATTTTGGTGGGATTTTTATATTCATCTCCACTCCAAATTTGAAGTGGTGGTTAGAAGAAAAATTGGAACAAAAGCCGAATAATTACCTCAAACATCTTGATAATTTTTGGAGCTACCACTGGTAAGATAGGATTTTTTGAGTCGACCCCAGTCTATCCACTTTTCTCAAAGTAACCCATAGTCTTCTCTCACCTCCTTTCCTACTTCCACACACACACACACACACACACACACACACACACACACTCATTCCTTTCCATCCCTCACTCAAACCTGAAACTTTCATGTCTTGTTTCATCTTCTTCACCATTCCCATCTCTCCCTTACTCCATAGCTCAAAATTATCATCTCTACACACATATAACTCAATGTCTCTCTCTAGAATCAAACTCATACTACCATAACCTCTTCATCCTTTCACAAAAAGAGAAAAAATCAGCAAATAACCAAGATCAATATCTACAAAAGGAGGAGTTTGATCATGGAAAATTCAACTTTTCCATGGTCACAAGAACTACAATGATAGAGTTCTACAACCGCTTCATTCACTGGAGGAGATAGGTGAAAATTTTCCTTTCCATTTTGTGGTTTCAAAAAATTGTATATATTCTAATTCTTCTCTTACTTTTTATCATTGTATAAATCATGTAATGCACCTTGAGTACATACACCATGTAATGCCATCCTACTAACTACAAACTACTAACACTAACCACTAACATATCAGCACAAAATAGCCATTCACCTAACCATAAAGACACCTCACCTCAAGTCTAGATGTGCATAGTAACTCTCTCTCTCTCTCTCTCTCTCATTCCTTAAAACTCTACTTTCACCTTTTCTACCATCACTAATGCTCTCTTCTGAGTCCACATCCATGACTCCCAAAGACAAAGAAGGCCCGCAATGTTTTGATATTCAGAAAAAAGCGTAATCTTGATTTGTTAGCTTGTAAATTATGGTTTCCAATAATCTTAATGAGGGGTCTCTAACCTATAAATAGGCCCCTCTCCTTCTTGTAAAACTAACCTCCAATATCTCACATAGCACCCCAACACTCTATGTGTAAGGAGAGACTTAGGCGTAGTAACCACTTTGTGAGCTTCACTTTTGGTGTGAAAGAAGCTTTCAAGCTACACATTGCAAGTGAAAGAGCGCAAGTTCAAAATCTCAAAACCACTATTGTATATGTTCCTCGATCATCAATAAATTGAGATTTGGTGTATCAAAGGTGTGATTCAACATTTAAATCCTTGTCCTTCCACTTGTGCAATACGGTTTGGTGAATTCAAAGTGACTTGTGTATTTTAAGTTTTTATCATTTCATCTTGTGTTATTGTGTTTTCATTGCCAATTTTGTGTCCATTGTAAGAGGGTATTGTGGTGAGAGGGTCTCCCACACCCTAAGACAATGTGTGTGTGTTGGAAATGTTTAACATTCACTAAGCATTGAGTTAGTTTTTGTACAAGCTCTATGATAGCATCATAACAAATTGACCATCTCCATTTGCAAGTCACAAACAAGGTATTATGCAAGTTCCATTTGTTGGGGGTCCCATCGTTGCAATAGCTCCAATGACCAACAAAATTATCAATCCAGAGGGATGAGCTACGCGGCTAGGGCATGGCAACACTCACATGATTAGTAAGCTAATCATGGCAAAAAAAATGGTTAACTTTACGAGGTGAGCTTCTCGGCCTATGAAGGAGCTAAGCCGCAATGAAGGGCAATCTCCATATCCACTTCTCTTCACCTCTAATCAACCCAATCACACACACTACAATTGCAAGATGCACACAATACTAATCCTATCCTGCAACACACACACATAGATCTATCGAGCACCACACTCCAATCAAACCTACATACACACACAAGCAAAAGAGGGTAATCACACAAGATTAGAGAGGGATTAATCACTAATTAGTTAAGATCTAGTTAATCTAAGCATCATAGGCAATCATAAGAATTAAGAGAGAGGCATTGTGAGAGAGAATGAATCATTGATTAGTGTTAATCACTAATTAGTTAAGATCTAGTTAATCTAAGCATCATAGGCAATCATAAGAAGTAAGAGAGAGGCATATTGAGGCATAGTGAGAGAGAATGAATCATTAATTAGTGTTAATCAAGTCTTATGAGCAAGGAGAAGCTCAAGGACTCCATAGCCACACACCTCAAGAGCTCTCACCAAAGAGTGCTCTCAACAAATGACTTGAGAACCCTAATTTCATTTACACACTGCCTTATATACATAAGGTAAAAATATGCAATGTCCGGCCGCCCAAGGCATTTAGGGCTCACCACTTACTGAATCTGCAACCTAGGCATAGTAAGTGACCTATTCTTTATAACTTGGAACTCCCATTGAGCCTGTAACACATTAAAATATTACAATGGCTTGGAATAAATCGGGAATTTACAATACGTGACCATTTTGGAAAAACGTGAAAATGTGTAACTCCAATCTTTACTGCTTTTCTACATTCATCCTCGATGTGCATTCGTACGTCTTCGATCTTTAGCAACTTTTGTTAACTAACATTGACTTAGTTAACATTCCCCCCTTCCTATTTTAGTGCCCGTCCTCGGGCATTATTGAAAGGTGTTGGTGGAGGCAATAGAAGGTTTTGTTTGGCTGTTGATGGCTGATTTCTTTTGTCATTGAATTTGTTGATGAGGGTCTTCATTTGTTGTTGGATTTCGTAATGAGGTTCGATTTGTTGTTGTGGCATCTTCATTGATCCGAATATGTATGGTGTGAGAGATGATGTTGCATTTGTCCGTTGTAATAGCATAATGATGAGGCTGATGTTTATTTATGAAAAGTATATGTACAAGGGAAGTAGAATGATGTGGTTCTAAATTAGGGTCTATAACCTGGATGACCAAAGAGAAAAAACCCAGTGGGAAAAAAGTGCCTTTGGGATACACGCATTATTAGACGACTTATTAGCATGGAAAATATTAATAAAGTACTGTAGGGATTATTTGCTGATAGATATGGAATTAAAAAGGCATCAAATATGAGAGTGTAGCATGATGGAACATTGGTTTGCTTGTTGAAGTCCACTCAAGGTGCATAGGTGGAAGCAAAAAGAGTGTCTAATGCTTATGTCCAATGATGGGACATCCTATTTATGCATACACAAAAATGCATGGGAATAATATGCTGTGCAATAAAGATTTTGAGGAGTTATTCAGAAAGATGGTGTAGCTGGAACCCCTTTAAGAATGTTTTTTGTTGATGAGGATATGTGCTCTCATCTTACTGTGCATTGTGCGTGTGTTGGACTCCAAGACACTCCACCAATTGTAAGTTAATAGACTTTGACTCTTATGCTCATCTCATCCAGTATGAGCAACATGACTTTAGATATGCTCAACTCTTCCAGCTTGAGCATAGCCTAATAACTACGACTCTTAGCACAGAGTTTAATATGACTTGAAGCTTTGGAACTAATGGTTTGCTCATTTTATGGCTCAGCAGCCCGCCGACTCTGACTATGCCAAAGAGTGTTTTTTGCACCTTGGTGACTTGATTTTTTACATTCTTGTGCTTACTACAAACATTTCTTCATGTAAAAGTAAGCTTGAATCCTCAAAAAGAGGATTAGTGAAGGACCAAGTTGGCATTGAAGGTTTCTTTTGCCATACCTGTTTTATCATTTTAGAATCTGCATTCACATTGGTTGGGTTGTCCTTCTTTGACTGTGAAGACTCCATTATTTGTTTGATTCTCCAATTAGGCATGTTGATAGGAGTCTTTGATGTTGTTGTAGGCCTTTGTTCAATGTTGGCATCTAGCTTTTGACTCGGAGCATTGGAAGACTTAGGAGTCCAAATCTTTTGAGAAAATTTGTGATTCTTTTTTTGACTTTGTTGAGTTGTAGGTCTTGTTGAGCTCTTGAGATCTTCATGTAGATCTGGTGTAGCTGGAGTTGGCTTGTGGTTGACTGGTAGCCAAATCTTTGTATACCCTGTGTAAAATCCTTTTCCAAGAGGAACATTATTTGAGATCCGTCTTTGTCTGTATCCTCTTGCGGGTTGTGGTAGACTTCAACATCTTTCGATGTTGTTCTATTGTGTGACCTACTTCTTAGGTATACTAGGATATTGTCAAGGTTGATACCTTGTGGGCCTTCTTTCTTGGGATGGACTTGAAGTTACTTCATATGCCCTAACCTGTGGTTTTGGTACCCATATGTTTCTGTTACCTCCATAGTACTCCTGTTCTTTTAAGCTCCATTGTGATGCTATCCATCCCATGTGTTTGTCTTTTTGTGTTGATTTTCTGTCTTTAATCCAAACTGGATCATTGACTTTCACTAAATTGCTCAGAACAAACACTTGCTTGACTTTCCTTTGCTTTCTTGAGTACTTTGGCTGATATATCTTTGCTTTTCTGGGTGTCTGCTTAGAGGTTTCAGTTGGGTCAACAATTGACTTGAAATTTTGAAAGTCTGACTTGCTTGAAGAATCTGCATGAGGGTTCTGTGATGTAGAGGCATATGCTTTCACACCTTCTTTGCTAATTGGTGGAGGGTCCACTTTAGCTTTACCTTTGTCTGCAAGATTTTTCTTTGATCCTTGTGACTTCTGCAACTCTGAATCTGAAAATTTTGGTTCTATTGAAGATCTATGTCCTGATTTTTCCATGGTCTCATCTTGATCTAGTTGAGTCTCTATGGAGAGTAGCTTAAGACTTTGTTTTCCACTCTGACTTGCATCAGCTGATTCAACTAGCAATGTCTTGATCTTTGGACTTCCTTTTGCTTCTTGGTTGTCTGCAACCTCGTTCTTCTTTACTTATAGCTTTGGTGGAATTCTCTGCTCAATAGCTATCGTGGTTGCTCTTTGTTCTATTTGATTTTCACTTGATATTACCTGATTTGATTTAAGCTCTTTTGAAGTTCTGACTGATGGAGATGAATCATCTTCAATAAGATCTACTTTGGCATCGGTCTCCATTTTCTATGTGCTTGAGGACTTTGTACTGTCGTCCGTGGGTGACTAGTCTTGGTCTTCATGCTTGGTTGTCTTTGATGAATGCATCTTCATTGAACTCTGTGTCTCCAAGACCTTTTGGGACATATGTCATTCCCATTATGATTTCTTCTGGCATATCCTTTGCTGTGATCACGTGGAATTGAGCTTTGATGATCTGTGAACTTACCTCAATGGTGGTGGAGATGATTCCCCAACATTCTGCTCGTTTGTTTCTAGATATGCTCACAAATCTAGAAGCATCTTTCAGCTGGGGTTGACCACATCTTTTCCAAGTGCAAAAAGGCATAAGGTTCTTGTCTGACTGAAAATCTAGCTTTACTTCTCTTGACAGCTTTTCTTTGTTTTCACCAACTATGTTGCACTTGATCTTCTCAAGATTTTTGTCTAGATCGACTGCTTTTGCTGTGGAAACGTCCTTGAATTGAAATTTTTCTTCAATTTTTTTGCTTTGATCACCTGCTTTCGTTGATGTTGACTCGTATTGTAGAGCATTGTCTACCTGCATTTGAGTAACCTTGACCTTAATAGATCCACTATACTTTATGGGAGAATCTGTCTCTTCGGAGGAGATTTTGGTAGACAATGCAAATCAAATAGAACAAAGAGCAACCACGACAACCACGATAGCAACTGTAGAGCATTGTCTACCTGCATCTGAGTAACCTTGACTTTAATAGATCCACTGTACTTTTGGGGAGAATCTGTCTCTTCGGAGGAGATTTGGTGGTGATCTTTGTGTAGCTTTCTGGACTTTAGCTTTTGTTGACCTTGACTTTTGTGTCACCTGTTCTGGCAGCTTATGGCTTTGCATCATCTTCAGATAGTCTTTGACTTCAGTCGGGCCATCCATAGGGGTTTGTACAAGGTTTTGATCTTGCTAATATTCGTTACCATGTGCATCTTGATATGCATATGTGAGCTTGGTCACATGTAGCTGCTTGAACACTATTGGATTTGTCGATTTTTGACTTTGACTTGTGGAGATCAGCTGAAACATTTGTCCGTGATGATCTTCATAGAGGTATTTGTCTGCTGATTCTGATGGAATCTGGTTCAATTGGAAACTTTCAAGAACCATATGATATTTCAATGGTTTTTCCTTTAAAGGGGTCTGTTGGTTAGAAGCTCTAGGGCTTCTAACTGACATTGCGGTTCCTGGTACAAGAGTTGAGTTTGATGGATTTATAGCTCCCCCCTTCTTAGGGTGATCACTATAACCTGCTTCATTGTAGGAGTTCAAAATTGTTTGGCTCTGATTTAGGTTCACCTTATGGGACTGTGAAGGTACACTTTGGGTAGCATTGTTGATGGTTGGCATTTGTAAACCTTCTACATAGTTTCCTATGTATCTCCGTGAAACATGACAAATTATTCCCCAAGTCAAGCTGTAGATAGCATTATCTTTACCCTGATATTGTCTATCCCATGGGTCTCCTATGATATGAGCTTCTGTGGTTTCAAGACCCAAGGCATCATAGATGCTAGACTCTTGTCTATATCTATGACTGTTTTGGTCAAAGTATCTATTCGTTTGGTCACAACATCGAAGCTTGGAGAGTTTGGCTCTAAGCAAATTTTTGGGTTCACTCGGGTAATATACTTCAGCTCTAGAGAGGATGGGCTATAATAGATCCTTTCCTCTAAAATGAACCATCCTTTTTTATCTATCACTGGACGCACTTCTATGAGCTGGTATGTGGGCCGTTCAAACACAGGTTGATCCTTTTTGTATAGTTTTCTTTTTTGGTCTACATAGTGTGCATATGAATTATGTGTACCATACAACATTCTGTTGGATGTGTCCCTTAGACTCGTGAATGATTGCACACTTGTGACAGTGGATGCAAAATCATTTGCAAAACTAACAGTCTTTTGAACCTTCGGTGATATCTCGACACCTTGACTAAATTCATGCAAGAATTTGTTGTTCAAAGAATCAATTTTAAGCTTTTCAGGTGCCTGTGCATCCTTATGCTAATTTTGAATTTGCAGTGCTTTTACTGGTGCTTCTAATGGTAATGCAGAATCATTTGATTGCATTAAAAGTGATGAGTTAAATGCACTTACATCAAAATTCGCATTTCCAATTTTCTTTGTACCTTGCTTGGCAGTTGATATGTCCCTGTTGTCTGGATTTCTTGGACAATCTGCAGAAAAATGTCCACCTTTTCTTCCATAATTTGAGCAATATGCCATGATTGGTGGTATTTCAACTGGCTCTGTCATGTCAAGCTCTTGCAGAGAAGTTTCTGTTTCTATGCTGACCAAGTTGTCGGTATCTTCTTTTAAAACACTAAGCATCAAGCTGTAGATTGCTCCATCTTGACCTTTGTATTGTCTTTGGCTTGGTTCTCCAATTAGATTTGCTTCTATTGGTTGATCTGTTGGATCTTGTAATTCTGGCTCTCGACTATAGATCTGACCATTGTAATCCATGTACAATGACCCTGATTGCATATGCACCAAATGGATGCTTTGAGGACTTGTGCAGATTTCTGAATAAACACTTGGGTTGACTTTCTGCAATTCTATCTGCACCTCATCTTTGAGCTTGCAATACCTGGCTCCACTGAAGTCAGTGAACATCTGGGAGTTCTCTAAATTAGGCTTTACTCTGATCAATAGGATCTTGGCTCCTATGTTGCTTTTGTTGCTCATCAACTATCTATGGTCTTCTGAATTTGCATATAAGACGTTATCTCCATTGTAGCCATAAAGCTGTAAATCTGCTCTGTTGCAGTTGTGCCTGTGTTGCCACTGTTATTGGCTTGCTCTGCTGTACTTGAACTCTCGGCTCGATTTGAGTCCATGTTGGCTCAATCTACAAAAACTCTCAATTGGCAAATTTTGGTATTGATTAGCACAGTTTTTGCTGCCCGTACTAGCCTAATCTGTAATTACATGTGACTCATGCTCGTGTTTGTCCAATTAGAAGCTAATTTGCAATGTAATTGGTGGTACTTGCTAATTTATAGCGTGCACGTTCACTTCTAGCTCCTTGATCGAACCGCGGCAACTCTGTCAAAATTTAGCTAGAATAATAATATTCTTGGCCAAACTAATTCATTTCCAGTTCCCAAGGAGATTCCAAAATCTAGCTCGAAATTCTGAGCTTCGACGAGTTTACAATTCTGATTTGTCAATTTTTGGCTCGATTCTGACAAAATTAGAAATTTCTAGTCCTATATCATGAAATTCAGCATTTTTGGTCGTTGAGGCTCCATGTGGGTGCATGATGTATGTGGGCCCTACCTAGGCATCTTCTGTGTGGCTCCAGCAGGGGGTCCCAACTTGTGTGTCTTGTCCTTCAAGGCATCTTTGAGGTGTCACATTCACATGCTTGTATCTTTTATCCTCCAAATATCTTATTTATGGAAAAAGACCAAGATTACCTCTTTTCATTTGATTCACCTGCTTACCATCTCTTCTTGCAGTGTAGTTGTGAGAGGATTTTTCACTCTTTTCCCTGTAACTTTTGACCTGTAACTCGGATTGACATGCTTCAAAAGGCAAAATTGGCCTACTAAAAGAGCTTGACTTGGTTTTGGCCTTTTCTCCACGCCCTTAGGTCGGGATTTTCAAATTGGGATGGTCCAAGAAGCTTTGGATCTTCCTTTTCATAAACTCTTGTATTAGGCCCTTACCTCTTGTATGTATCCAAGAAGGTATGCATTATTGAAGGGTTATATTATTAGATAAAGAAGAAAACAATTTATATATGGTAGGGTATAGCTAAGATATTAGAAGAAATATACAAATGCTTTTCCCCCAAACAAAAATAGGCACAATCATTGATACTTGCTTGCAATACTTTCTAATAGTAATGTACATTTATATTACTTCAAAGGTAAATACTAAGGTATGGTAAAAAGCTTTTATTTATGCATATGAGTATTATATGAAGTATACTTATGCATCAAAAAGTCACAAGATAAAGCGTTTAATGCCTGTTCCCACTATATACGTGCCACAGCACGACATCCACCCCCTCTAAACGTGCACATCCTCCGGTATGTGCCATATTGTCTCTTTGTAAGATCAGCCCTCTTGTACATCTTCCTTGCTTTCTTCTTCACTAGATGATTCCAGAGCTTCATGTTCACTTTGATCTTTACCTGTGTTTTGCTCTTCTTCCTCATCAACATCTTCTAGATCATTGTCTCCTCTTCTCTTAAACATTTTGATCCTTTTTACTGCAATGGGAATCTTTACTTCTATACCACCTAGTTCAGACAAGCTGTAAGTAGCATTTTCATGCACATGCTTTACAACATACAGTCCAAACCATCTTTTTGAGAACTTACGCATGAGTGTGTGCTAGTTATCAAGGCTATTATCATACACTAAAACCTAGTCACCTTTGTCAATTGCTTTGCTCCTAAGTCGATGTCGCTTATCAAAGTAGTCTTTGTTTTTCAACCTTGCATTTTTGAGTCGTTCTTTTGCAGCTTCAATGTCTCTAGGTATTCTCTCTAGTTGCCTTATATGCAGTACAAGGAGATCTTCCCTGCTAATCACCTCTTGCCAAGGTAGTACATTCCATGTGGGAATTGTGTCTTCAATCGGCATCACTGGCTTTTGACCATACATTAGCTCCGTAGGCATGTAGCCAGTTTACTGAGCTATGTGTTGTACGATCAGCCCATAAAGCATATGGTAACAGTTTTGGCCACTCACCAACTCTTCCTTCACAAGCCTTGGCCAAAGCTTTGATGATAGGAGGATGCCCTCTTTCACTCTTTCCATTGCCTTCAGGATTGTAAGCTGTGGTAAGGGAAAGCTTGATTCCTAATCTGGTAAAGAACTCCCTTGCTTCCTCAGCATCCAGCTCACCTCTATCTGCAGTGATCTTTCCCACACAACCATAACGGCACATCACCTCATCAAGAAGGAATTTGCACACAGTGATCCGAGCCTATCACAAATTTTTTTTAATCATATTTTGTTGGTTTTCCTTGCTTCTAGAGGATTACAATAAAAGAAAGAGTGAGAACAACCTCTTGGAAAAATTAAAAAAAAATGATTTGATAGGGATTTTTTCTTGACTAGTTCACCGGAGGTGAAAGGTAGAGGGAGAACCTAGTGGTAAAGGGAAGGGAAAATATGTAAGCCAGTAGTACAAAAACTAAGAAGATTAAGAGTTGTGCAACAAAATGCACTGTTGTCTGAGGTGAAGAGACTCTTAGAAGCAGGATTCATATACCCAGTAGAAGATTCAGAATGGGTCTCCTCAGTAGTGGTGAGGCCAAAGAAGAATGGTAAATGGCGAGTGTGCGTGGATTACAAGCCACTAAATGCTGCAACAAAGAGGGACCACTTCCCTCTCCCATTTCAAGATGAGATTCTAAATGAAGTAGCAGGCCATGAGAGATACACAGTGTGTGATGGCTACTCTGGCTACTTTCAAATACGCATTGCAGAGGAGGACCAGAAAAAGACTACTTTCATCACACCATGGGGATGTTTTGCATTTCGAGTCATGCCTTTTGGTCTCACCAACGCTCCAGCCACCTTTCAACGATTCATGAACATGGTCTTCCAACCTTACTTTGGTAAGTCCATAAGGGTTTTCATAGATGACTTTTGTATTTACAGCTCCAAAAGTATGCATCTCGGCAAGATTGATGAAGGATTTACTCGTTTAGCTAAGCTGGGTGGACAACTAAACAAGGACAAATGTCACATTGGGGAAAGCAAGGTTACACTATTAGGGCATGTAGTGTCCATTGATGGAATCGAGGTAGATCCCGAAAAGATAGAAACATTGCTAAATCTACCTTCCCCAACTTCCATCAAACAGTTAATCTCCTTCTTGCAAAAGCTAAGATATTTGAGTAGATTCATACACTTACTCTCCCAAGTGATATTTCCTCTACAACAGCTGACTCGTCAAGAGACGCTTGTTTGGAGTGAAGAAAGTGAAGGGCATTTTAGAGAGATTAAAAAAATGTTAGGGTCACTCCCTGTAATCCTCCAACCTTGTTGGGAAGAAACATTCTTTGTAAACCCTAGTGTGGGAGAAGAGGCCATTGGTGCTGCCCTCCTACAAAAAGATCCAAAAACATCCTTTATGAGGCCTGTGTATTTTGCTAGCCGCCTCATGGAAAACACAGAGAAGGCCTACACCCTAATGGAACAGCTAGTGTTAGCTCTCATGTTTGCGGTAACCAAATTTTGGCCATACTTGCTGCCAAAGAGGTTTGTAATTATCACTGTGGAGGATATGTTTCCCTATGCACTACAACATATGGAAATCTCTGACAAAATAGCAAAGTGGGTGGTGCGACTTCAAGAGTTTGATTATACAATACAGGTTGAAAGAACAACTCGAGCATGCTTAGCCGACATTTTAACAAACAAGTGCTATGAAAAAGTTTTCCATTTGAAGAGAAAGGAACTTCCACCACCTCCAGCTCCAGAGGCTTTGGTCAATGCTTATAGCCTCTACTTTGATGGAGCATACAAGAGAACCAAGGATAAGGCAGCTGCAGGCATCGTGGTCTTATCTCCATTGAGAGAGAGGATCCATGGTGAAGGGATCACTCTAGAAGATGTCCACTCCAACAATGAAGCAGATATCATGCTCTAATTCATGGCCTTTGTTGGTGCCTCGATAATTCAATTAAGAGATTAAACGCTTTTGGTGACTCCATGCTTTTGGTAAGGCAAATGCAAGGTACATGGGCTTGCAAAAATGACCGTCTCTCTACTAAAATGAGAGAAGCAAAAGCTCTTATGAGGAGATTTAGGGAGGCACAAGTACATCATGTGCCAAGAGACCAGAACAAGGATGCAGACCACCTAGCATCATCAAAGTTAAATGAGTCAATAGTGGGAGCAGTGGCCATCAAACTTCCACTTCAGCAAGGCAAGGAGGACTTGGAAGATATTATGCACATTCTGGAGCAAGGAGAGGCTCCTAAACACTTGAATGCAGGGGAAAGGCGATGGTTAGCTAGGAAGGCTACTAGGTATCGCATAGTAAATGATGACTTGTATTGTCTTGGTAAGGATGGTGTGCTTAGGAGAGTGCCTTTGAAGAGTGAAATTGAAGAGATTTTAAAATCTTGTCATGATGATATGTGCGGAGGACACTTTGCACATGATGTCACTAGTAGAAAGGTTCTACAAGATGGGTTTACATGGCCAAGTCTTCATCGTGATGTCAAATACTGGTGTCAAACATGTGATGAATGTCAGAAAGCAGGACCACGACGGCTCATAGCTGAATCTCAGAACCCAATAAAGGTATATGGGCCCTTTGAGAAGTGGGGAATTGATGCCATAGGGCCTCTACCACGCACTGAGTCAGGGAAAGAGTACATCATCATGGGAGTAGACTACATGACTAGATGGGCTGAGGCTATGCCGACCAATAGAATTACTGCTAAGGATGTGAGTCAGTTCATCTTTGACCACATCTGTTGCCGGTTTGGCACCCCTCTTGAAATACTATCTGATAGAGGACCAGGGTTTAGAGCAGACTTGGTAGGAGAACTCATGAAGAAGCTAAATATTCAGCATCAACACTCTACTCCTTACTACCCTCAGTGCAATGGTTTGGTGGAAAAGGTAAATGGAATCATTTGCAAAATTCTCACCAAACAGGTACATGCCAGGCGCCAAGAGTGGGACAAACACCTGAATGGAGCTCTATGGGCCTATAGAACCTCCTTCAAAACCACATTAGGGTACACACCCTTTCATTTGGTTTATGGAAAGGAGGCGCTTTTGCCCATTGAAGTGAAGTTAACAAGTCTTCGAATATTGGGTAGCCAGGTAGGCTCTCAAAAGGAGAAAGTACATCAAAGGATCATGGATCTAGAGAGGCTGCAATTGGATCGTGAAGAAGCCATCAACCACTATTCTCAAGAAGCAGAGAAGCGCAGAGAAAAGTTCAACAAAAAGCTAGCATCCAAAGACATCAAAAAGGGATCTCTGGTGCTTCGATATGACAATCGCTTCGACACTCGTAAGGATGGAAAGTTTCTTTTCCGATGGGAAGGCCCGTTCTTGGTCACCGTTCTTGGTCACCAAAAAGTTCAAAAATGGCTCTTACAGACTTCAAGACATTGATGGTAAAGTGCACAAGACCAGGACAAATGGATGGCATCTAAAGCCTTATCACATCAGGATAAGGTCAGCTCAAGATCAAAGAAAGTAGGCTAGAGGCATAAATACCCCTAGCCAGGTTTGGGGGGGCTATGATCCGAGCCTATCACAATTTTTTGTTTATCATATTTTGTTGGTTTTCCTTGCTTCTAGAGGATTACAATAAAAGAAAGAGTGAGAACAACCTCTTGGAACAGTTAAAAAAAAATGATTTGATAGGGATTTTTTCTTGACTAGTTCACCGGAGGTGAAAGGTAGAGGGAGAACCTAGTGGTAAAGGAAAGGGAAAATATGTAAATGTGAAAAGAAAAGATATGATGTGGTTGTGGAGCCATGCACCCATGATTCAAGGGTCATGAGTGGCTCATATCATCATGGCTTTGGAGCCATATGATGATTCAAACAAATGGGACCCAAGTGGAAGACTTGGTAAAGGAAGGAACCAGACACATGATTTTGCTGAATTTTTAAAAAATACTTCCACTCCGATCCAAGAAAAGTTGTCTTCATCAAAGTTGTAGCTGATGAGCTGGAGATTCTGGCCATATTTTTTTTATAATTTTTGCATCTACGTTCTAGGAGATATGGCCAAAATGGTGGACGCCAGTTTTTTCAACTGTGGTGGAAACCACCCCCTCTACCTTTACATACACACACCCTTCCTTTTCCACATTGAGACCTTCTCTAAAAATCAGCCATTAGTCTTCTCACCCTCCTCTGCTTCCTCCTCTCTCTCAAGCTCAAAAACCCATCAAAATTGCTCTTCTAATCACCTCTCAAGTCATGTTTAATCTTGTTGTAATTCATAAGTTCTCATTCAACCCCTTTCTATTATTACTAGATATGTATTGATTTTATGTAGATTCTTTACATTTTAAAATAAGGAAGCTCTTGGACTCAAGCTATGGAGGAAGGAGTGAAGACAACACAAGTGATGATGGAGCTAATTGGTCAACAAATCACTTGGAAGGAGCTTCTTCATTGGTTGAATGTCCCTAATCAAGCTTCATTTGTACAAATTACACTTGGATCTTAACCTCACTCCTAATCACTCTCTTTCCTATATAAAGAGGCCTTCCCCTTTGTAATTTCAAGCCTCCCTCAGCCCCATTGAGTCTTTGTATCACTCACCATGAGCCCATAAGCTCATTCATTCACTCTATTCTTGCACATTCTAGAGTGCAAATTGTTTCATGCTAGTAACCTCTCCTCCTCTTACTTATGTTAATTAAGAGAAATCTTTTATATGTGTGTGAGAGTGCTTGATGTGATCTTGGCTAATCCTTGAGTGGTTGTTTGGTAATCTACATGACTATTTGTGTTGGGAGTGTTTGAAGTCATCCATTCCTTGTACACACACTAAGGTTAATGCTTCATTCATAGTGAGATCTCTCTCTCTCTCTCTCTCTCTCTCTCTCTCTCTCTCTTTGTGTAGTGGTCCTAGCCCACGCTTCCAAGACTAGGTGGTGCCCTTATCTCATTTCCCTTGTGGCGCAATGGAGTTTGTTTTGGTGTAGAGGCCGCCATTCCAAATTTCCTTCGTCAGCAGCTTCTGTGGTTTTAGCTCTTAATGCTCTTCCTTCAACCTGATTAGTTAGGTCCTCTCGTGCAAGAACCAAGTATCTCATCTACCAGAGTCCTACAAGCATTGTGACTAGATCCACAACCCATTTATAGTGCATGGCTAGTGGATATGTAGGGTGCAATCCATCACGATGTCAGGCATTTGAATACATTTGACAAGTTACACATGACTCTACAAATTGAGATACATCTTTATACATACCCTTCCACCAGTATTTTTCTTTCAACTTGGAGAAGGTTGCCCGCACACCCTTGTGTCCAGCCCATAGACTCTCATGAAACTCTTGCATGAGCTTTACTTGAGTCTCTTTTTTACATATAATCCGTTGTGGTGTAGCACCCTTTTGTTTAGGATACTTCCACAAGTAACCATCCCTCAAAAAGTACCCATATGCTTTCCTGTGTATCCTCCTGAATTCTTATTCAGACCAATCATCCTGTTTTGCTAGAGTACTCTAATAGCTTGCGATAAGAATCCAATCACCTTCATAAAGATCTTTCAAGAACAATTCAAGTGTATTAGTCATGCAGACATAGTTACCTTTGACATGAGAGATGGAATAGAACTTTGTGCCCACATCATCTCCCTCATCAATCATCTATGACTCATCTTCATACCTTGCCCTTGATAGCATATCTGCCACTGTATTGTCTTTACTTGCAATGTACTTGAACTCGGGATTTAAGGACTTAATGTAGGAAATCCACCGCAACATAGCAATGTCTGGCGTTGAGCAGCTTGTAATCATCCCAAGAAGTAGTAGACAATCTGTTTCTACAACCACACATGCACCAATTAGGTACTCTTTCCCACTTTTCAAGGTTGCAACCATACCCCATAACTCTCTCTTTATCTGTGGATAGTTTCTTTAGTGAGCACTTAGTACCTTTGCTCCAAATATTACCACATACCTGTGTCCTTCTTTGTCATCTTGCCCTATTGCCCATCCAATCCCTGTAGGACTGGTGTCTACTGTCACAATTACTGGCCTGTGACACTCATAGTCTACCTCTCTCAAAGTCGTTGCTGACTGGAGCAACTCCTTTAGCTTTTTCATGGATTTTACATGTGCTTCTGTCCATTTAAACTTTTGATTCTTTCTAAGCAGCTGATAAAGAGGATCAGCTACATGTGCATAATGTGGAATCCAAATAACATAGAAGACACATGCTCCCAGAAACCTTCTAACCTCAATGATGCTAGTGCATGTTTCTTTCATTCTTTGGATGGCATCTACCTTTGATAGACAAGGTTTTCTACCATATGGCCCGCACATGTGCCCCACAATGAGCACTTCTTTGACACCAAACATAGACTTTTTCCCTAACAATGTAAGATTCACTTCTTCCAACCTAGACAAAATTTTATCACAATCATTTATGTGATTTACCACAAACCTGCGACATCCCTTGAGATCCAAAGCTTCATCTTTGTCACTTTCTTCACATCCTTTGATAGGAAAATCATCAACTATGGCAACGGCTTCTGGCCCTTCATCAAGTTGACCCTCATGGTTATGCAACCTATGAGGAAGGTTTTATGAAACTTTGGGGGCAATGGTCAGACTCACTAAACCCTGGTGAGCGAGCTCCCAATTGCCTCCAAAAGGATCGATTTATCTCAGGTTTGTACCCCTTGCTAAGGGAGAAGGTAAAGAGAAAATTTCCAAATGCTTTTGAAGATGGCTTAAGAATTGCTAGGGAAAAGAATAGAAAGATTCTCTATCAAGCCCAAGCTGGCCAGCTAGCTTTGGGAGGCAATATCACAACTATGAAAGCTTCTCACATACCTCCAAATGTGTCTAATGCACCAGACCTCAATAGAGGTCAACAAGAAGATATGCTCCAACAAATAAACAATCTCACAAACCAGCTAGAGGGGTTGAGAGTAAATCATGTGCAGGGTGCAAGAAGGCCTATTGAGGGAAATGGTGGGAATCGGCCACCAATGCGACATCAAGAAAGGGAAATGTTGTGTTACAATTGTGGGGAAAATGGCCACGGCATGTATAATTGCCCTCATCCCAGAAGATATGACTACCCTGTCAGAGGTCCTCGACAACAAGTAAGTCCTCCCCGTGCTAGAGCTCAAGCACAAGAGCAACCGCAACCTCAAATTTTGCAGCCACCTCGTGCTCAAGCTCAAGCCCCTGCTACTCAACCAAATGTGAGCATCATAAGGATGGAGGAGGTCCTCAAGGGCAGAAGCAACCAGGAAGAAATAGCTGAAGGGAAGATGAAGATAGATGAAGTGGCTACAATGCCTATCAAACGTGTGCGTGTCCAAGATAAAGTAGGTAAAGAAACAAGCAAGGATGCAAGCAATGAAGCAAGTACATCTCAGGCAACTAAAGATGAAGCCAAGAAGAGAAAGACCCGTACTAGGTCTCAAATTGACATCTCTGATTTCCCTATGGGATCTCGGGCACAACCTTATGACTTGACAGCTGATTTGAGTTCTCAAGGACCAAAGATTACTTGGCCACAACTACTTCATATCTCCCCAAAGCTTCGACGACAATGGTCAAAAATGGTGAGCACGAGGGCAAAGCGAAGTAAGCTAGTAAGTGTAATCAAAGCATATGGTCTCAAGGACATAGTGCCTTTGGTGGAGGCTCAAATCAAGGGACAACGGATTCCAAAAACTTACATTGACAGTGGAGCAGAGGTTTGTGTCATGACAGAAAAGCTAATGCATCAATTGGGTTTAGAGGTAATGGAATCATCAAACTTTAGGGCAAAAATGGCCAATAATGTCTCTGTCACTTGTGTGGGTGTAGTGAAAGCTTTGAGAGTTTCTGTTTTTGGAATCACTACAGAGGTTGATGCTTATGTGATGCCAGTAAAGGGAGAAGGATACCCCCTTATTTTAGGACGACCTTGGCTCATGGGTATAGGAGCTAGGCAAGATTGGGCAACAGGAGACTTGGAGTTGAGGCCTCGCATGGGTGGCCATAGTCGGAAGGTGGTTTATAACCTAAAGAATGGGCGACAAGAGAACCTTGAACTAGAGACGTCAGCTGATGAGTGGAGCTCAAGTGTATGCTCCTCATCCATGGACGAGGAAGAGAGTTCAAGTGAAGAGAGTGATAGCACGCTCGAAGTCATGGGCGTCACCATAAAGGAAACTACCTCATCAGAAGACAACCCAAGGATCCAAATGGAGAATGTGTGGGATGCATTCCCTTCACAAGCTCATCTAGCATGGACTCATCAAACTTCGGAGCGATAAAAGTAGGCTTTACCATTTTGTCAGGAGTTGAGGTGGAAGGACTTGTGATGTTTACTACCATCTTGTCCCTTCTTCTCTGTCGTTTGGCAAGCAGTGAGAAAGCACCTTCAACCTCATTCCAGTCGGTCTTTAGTCCTTGCTCAGCATCTTTATCTTCAAGAAGAAGCTCCAAATTTTCTTGAAACTCTTTACCTACAGCTTGTAAGAAAAGATCTGTCTTCTGTGCATCTAGTGTGGCCCTTTCTGTCCTGGTGAGTTGTGCATAACGCCGCTCAAATTCCCTAAGTAGCTCTGTTATTGATAGTCCTTGCTTTGGCTTGACTACCCATTCTAAGAATGTCCTTTTGGTCACTCTCTCCGAGTCCTCCATGAAATATTCCTCCTTTAAAGCTACTTTGAGTTCTTCCCAATTTCTCCCATGCCCATCTTTAATTGCCCTAACATGCTCCCTAATTTCTGGAGCAACAACTAGCTCAAAGCTTTGAATCATCTCACCTTCTGACACGTGATGCAGCTCCATCTCCTTCACATACTCGCGTAAGTACTTGGTTACATCTTTTCCATCATTGAATTGATCCATTCTGTTGACGACTGCTTGTATGGCCTTCGTTGCTGAAATCTCCCTTCTTTCAGTGGCATGTTGTTGTTGCATGAACATTGCAAATGCTTGAAACATTTGCATTGTTGATGGGTCAAAATGCATACCTTGTTGCTCAACATGATCACCCATGGTTATGCACAAACTCTCACCCTGGCAGTTTCGCGTCGGGTTCACCAAAAATATGTCAAAAAGTAGGCAGTCTTGCCAGGAAGGCACCGGGCCTCTTGCTGTGAGAGTTTGTGAGGAAGCTCAAGGGTTATGAGAAAGAGCTAAGATGTAGATAACATAGCTTCTAGAGCTAAAGAAGAAATGTAGCCAAAGAAGCCGCTCACTTTTCCTTACAAACACACACGTGATGGAGAGAACTCATGAAAGATAGTCAGAACAAAACAAAAATGAAAACATCGAGATTACGATCATATCTTATCATGGGTAGGATAAAAGGGTTAATGGATGAGTTAATGATATTTAATCTTTGTTGTCCAAATAAGCTGCGGATTGCTCTTTGGAAATGTAGCTTTGTGCTTACTATAATGTATATGTTTTGTCTAGCGATTGGGATTAGTTGTGAGTACAGATCCTCTTGATTTATAATAAAATAACCACATTCACATCAAAAGAGAATTCATAGTCAATAATATGTAGTATGATAGGATTTGGTGAGAGAAGTATTTCGTTGAGCCTTTCAAGACCAAATAGAAACACTATGCGTTGCTGAAAGTGAATCTTTCGACTAATCCAAATGTTGACCCTAATAGATTGCACTGAATGGAATTGAAAGAAATTACCTCTATGTGGATTATGGTTATTCATCAATGATATACTTAGTATGTTCAAAGATAAAGGTGTGAAAGAAGTGAAAGGAGAAGAAGAAGAGAGTTTCTCTCCCAAGCCCTGTTGTTGCCCTTAGGCAATAAGGATACTGTGGGGAGAGAAGTACCTGTAGCAAGGAGATTCTAGAGTTTGTGGAAGAGAATGAGAACCTTAAGAGAGAGAGAGAGATGCTTGTGGAAGATGAATATATGGTGACTAACCTTGTGCACATAATTGTTTCCCGCAAGAAGGTTGTACCCATTACATTGACAAAGTTGCTGCTTGAATACCTTCCAATAAAACAATTAGGACACAACAAGAGAGATCGAAGGAGGAGTAAGATAGAATTAGAGATAGAGCTAAGTGTGGTGGTGGTATTAAAGATAGATAATGAGAGATAGAGATAGAGTTAGAGACAAGTATTGGACTAGATATGCAAATGAAAGTAAAACTAGCAACATATACCTTACATGAGAGCAATCCCCACCACCTTAATGGAGAGAGAAGATGAGGCAAGACTTCAGCCTTTCTTCAAGAGAAAGTGTGGCACTAAGATGAGTGTGTCACTATGGAATTGAGCTATTCTCACTCACTCATAACTTGCCCCAATGAAGAGAAGGTTTCCCTTTTTATAGGTGAGGGAGCCATGTTTTACATAATCACTTGATTAGGCTAAAGAGTTAGCCCAAATCAAATGTTCTTTGGATATTTCTTAAAATGGGAAATATTAGGACTCAAAATATCATTAAATTCAACATTTTTGGTCGTTGAGGCTCCATGTGGGTGCATGATGTATGTGGGCCCCACCTAGGTATCTTTTGTGTGGCTCCAACAGGGGGTCCCAACTTGTGTGTCTTGTCCTTCAAGGAATCTTTGAGGTTTCAAATTCACATGCTTGTGTCTTTTATCCTCCAAATATCTTATTTTATGGAAAAAGACCAAGATTACCTCTTTTCACTTGATTCACCTGTTTACCATCTCTTCTTGCAGTGTAGTTGTGAGAGGATTTTTCACTCTTTTCCCTATAACTTTTGACATGTAACTCGGATTGACATGCTTCAAAAGGCAAAATTGGCCTACTAAAAGAGCTTGACTTGGTTTTGGCCTTTTCTCCACGCCCTTAGGTCGGATTTTCAAATTGGGATGTTCCAAGAAGCTTTGGATCTTCCTTTTCATAAAGTCTTGTAGTAGGCCCTTTACTCTTGTATGTATCCAAGAAGGTATGCATTATTTAAGGGTTATATTATTAGATAAAGAAGAAAATAATTTATATATGGTAGGGTATAGCTGAGATATTAGAAGAAATATATAAATGCTTTTCCCCCCAACAAAAAGAGGCACAATCATTGATACTTGCTTGCAATACTTTCTAATAGTAATGTACATTTATATTACTTCAAAGGTAAATACTAAGGTATGGTAGAAAGCTTTTATTTATGCATATGAGTATTATATGAAGTATACTTATGCGTCAAAAAGTCACAAGATAAATCGTTTAATGCCTGTTCCCACTATATACGTGCCACAGCACGACACCGTGTTCCATTTGTCATTATCTCTAACTTCTTTTAGGTCACTCTAGAGAAACCTTTTCATTAGCACATAGATAGTGATTGGGCTTGCCATCTATGCTTGGGGATTTGGGAGTAATAGGAACCTTGCCAAAGACCTTTTAGACAAGGATTATACCAATGAGGTATGCTTTTTGGCTCTTGGGTAAGTGAGAGAGGTATTCACTAAGTTAGGGAGTAAAATTAAGTTGTTTTGGTTTTGCATATTTTTTGTTTATTCATAGAAGAAGGGTAAGTAGGCATGGTATTAGAGGTGTAAACCACCCCAAATCCTTCTCATCAAAATCAATATTGGTACACTTCAAAAATTTATATGAAGTTTGTGGCTTTGAAAAGTATTATAATTGTTTACATAAAGTTTTGTACTTGACATAGGCTCTAAACCATTGCATGGATACACACAAGATCCTAGTTCAAAACTTCAACTTTGGCACAATTGATACTAAATAATATGGCATATTTGGAAATTAACCTTGCACATTTCTTGAACGTCTCATGTACGTGCTGCATAGCATGCCAATTTAAACCATTAAAATTAGAGCAACACAACTAACCTGGAAAAAAATTAAATATATCCAAAATCTCAAAACAATGGATCAATCAAATTCAAACAAATTCCAAATTGGTGGACAAAGATACCACACGAATCATTTTGTAGTGGGCAATCATTGAAACAAATCAAGTAAAAACTAAGGCTAAAGCATGATACTCAACAATTGGTACATGCCAAACATATATTGTTAAGATGTTGGAATTAGGGTTGCAAGGAAATACACACAGCTTGGAGAAGATGAAGAAGCTCAAGGCACACAACAGAAGTGTATTTCTTAGTGCACAATGGAAATATTAGTTAGCCCTATAATGATGGGCGTATATACAATGCATCTGGAAAAAACCTCCTAGTGAGGGAAAAAATGCCCCAATGGACCTAAGTGTGTTCACACACATCACTACCACATATATGGTTACAAGACCCCCCAGGATGATTTGGTGAACAAGAGCTGGCACATAGTGTATAGGGAAGTGCCAAGCCCTGAGGACATAATCAATCCACAAAGGGAAGCAAGCCCAAATCTTTGTAGAAAGATTTGAACTTCTCATGAGGCAATGCCTTTGTGAAAAGATCTACAAGGTTGTCCTATGTCCTATGTTGGAATGTACGTTATACAGGGTACGTATATTATGTTTGAATCAAACATTTTATACAAGCCTCCCAATTAAACGGGTATATTATATAACACCACATCAGCCAAATCACTGTCTCGTATAATTTCTTAGCAATTTGATCAAAAAAAAAATCTATATAGAGTCATCCTCCACGCGCCTTTTACCATTGAGTTACCATTGTGGGCATCTTTAGTGAAAATTTTGCCTTGAGTTCACCTCAAAGGTAAACTCAAAAACAAAAAGATAAGTTATCTTTTTGTTCATTGATCTATTAATTACAATTTAAGTCTAGTTTAGCAATAAATAAAAAGTATAAACTTAAAATAGTAGTTATTTCTTTGTGTACAATCATGCTCACACTTAAAATTAACTTAGGTAGACTTAGATCGCGGTGAAGCATACCAAGTGTAGAAGTAATGCTCACACTATAGGTGATTTAGGTAGGTAGAATAGTAATCACTTACCTAAAGTGTGTAGAGTTCCACATTTGGAAGTGATTTAGCTAGGGTGAATAGAGATTACTTGTAATGTGTAGAGCTTAACATGACATTGGAGGTGATTTAGAGAGGTAGAATAGTAATTGCTTGCCTTGTGCAGAGTTTCATTCACATTTGAAAGTTATTTCAGTAGAATAAGTAAAAGTTATGTATATATGAAATATATATTTTATACAAATAGACGCATAAAATATGGATATACACATTTAGTTGCCTTTTATATGTATATAATGATTATACGGGCATATAAATGTAAGATAGCCTGTGTCAGCACATAAGCCAAGTTGATCTCTCCTATTGAGAGTCTCTCTTTGACATAGTAATAATGCACTTCAATGTGCTTTGTGAGGGCATGAAAAAATGGGTTCCTCACAACTACCAATGCACTCTGACTGTCAATCTAGATGATGTTGTTAGTGTCTTGTCCAACAACCAAATCAGCCATAAGGCATCTAAGCCATACACGCTCATTTGTATAGTTGTGAAGACTTCCATGTACTTTCACAACTAGAAGCGGCCGCAATTGGTTGCTTCTTGCTCAACCATGATATGCATGAACTACCAAGCAATGATATCCCCATGGGATTAAAAAACCCAAAATATAAGTGCCACTCAAGTAGAAAAAGATCCTCCTAGAATCCTACCAATGCTTAAACCTTGGGATATGCATAAATTTGTTAACTTATGAGGCTACAAACTAAATATTTGGCCTTGTATTGCATACATAAATAAACCATTCAGCAGTAGTTTGGTAAAGAGTGACATCGTCAGGATCACCAACATCACGAAGAATTAATTTCAAACCTATTTCCATTAGAGTAGCAATAGGTTTGTAGTCCTCAAGGCCAAACTTACATAGTAATGTCTCTATGTAGCTTGTTTGACACAAGAAAATACCACCATCACACTGCTTAAATTGTATACCCAGGTGATGATGCAAGAGCTTCAAGTCATTAATCTTGAAAGTACCATTCAAATCAGCCTTGAATTCAACAACGTGTGTCTCATTCGGACCAGTAATCAGTAAATCATCTACATATAGAACAACGATGAGAAATACATCACCTGAGTCTTACCGAACACCGAGCAAAAACTTCCGAGCAAACCAAAAAGTGAGCGAGATCAATAAACTTAAATTCATGGTGGCAAGGATGTATTTTGGTTTTCTAATCCTACTTTTAGTTTTCCCTAGATTTAGGGGGGAGAGACATGTTCTTGAAGGGTGAGTAGGATCTTTCCAAGTATACACATTCTCTGTAGTTCTGAGGCAAAACATCCATGTGGAAAAATTGACACCTTTGTTTGAAAGAAAGCATGTGTGCCATGGTCGTGTGTTGAGGGACAATATCCATTTATGGGTTCTACATTCTTGGAAAGCATTCTTAACAGCTATCTTATTGCAAATTGCAAGATGAGGATGACAAAAGGCACTCTTTTGCAATTCAAACCAATGGAAAGGCATTAGTAGGAGCTGCTAACATGGTCAAGTCTCATAACACTAGGCCACAATGTTGGTTTAATGCCTTTGAGCATGGTGCAATAAAATATTCTTGACTCCATGGAATGTGACATCTAAGAATTTTTGCTATATGACCTATTTAATGTGATTGTGATGTCGCCCATATATTTGGGTTATTATTTTTCCATATACTAGAGCATGGGTAGCGTAGTGTGGGTTAGTAGTATTGATGTCCCACATGTCGATGATTGACTCCTTCATTACCCTCAAGTCCCACCTTCAAAACCTTTACATTAGGCCTCAACCAACTTACATCTTAGCACCACACTTTGTCACTTATGGGGCCAATACAACACTTTGTCGATCTTAACTTCATTAGCTATTTTAACATCTTGTGCAACACTATGTTCTGATGATGGTAGGTTGAATATTGGGGGTGGGGCGGGGGTCTACTAAAGCTTGCACTAATCTCACTCAATGTAATCTGCTTCACTTGATGCATGCAAAGGAATCTCTCTGTAACATTCTATGGAATTGGCGTATATCCCTAGAGATAGGGAGTAGAGAGAGAGTTAGAGGGTTGGGCACAAGAAAGGGCCACAATGCTTCATCACTTCAAAGAGAAAATGTAAGTTTCAGTACATGAGAGTGGATAAAATCTTGTTTCACAATAGCAAATTGTCCATTGCCGCTACAAGGGCTCTCTGTCAACAATCCCACCAACTTTTGAGAGGATCGAGAAGAAAGAGAGAGTTTGCTAGCGTTTGTCATTAAAAATGAAAGATTTGGGAATTAAGGTGGGAGGTGTTTGGTTCCTCCCTCTCTCCCCTACCATGTCAAGTTCACACAAGGTAGAAGTGGCAACTATTCTCACCCTCTCTTCAGCCAGTTGGTTTGGTTTTTTAATCGGCTCAAGGCTAAGCTAAGGCACACTTCTTTGAACACTGGGGTGGAGGAGGTTTTTGTTTTTTTCTGGGGGGAGGGGTATTGGCCAAAAAGTGTTAGGCCTAGGAGGTGACAAAGCTTTTCTATTTTTGTGAATGTATTTTCTATACCTATGTCAAAAAATAGCACATCCTTGCTACCATCTTATTTAAACCAAGCCTTTCAGGCATACTTAGACAGTGTTGGGTCTCTTGGAAAAAAAACTATAAAAGAAATGATTGTTGCGAGTTGGCCACTCTCTCCATTTACACTATTTTTCCTAAATATTTTTTTCTCTAGCAACCCACAAAGGTTTGGACTGCTAGAGAGAGAAAATGACATCTCCCTAAACTTCTTTCAAGCCAAATCACTATTCGGGAAAAACCATTTTTCCAAACATACAAAATTCCTTTCCTTGAATTTGCCAAGAGGAAATTTTAGAAAATTTGGGTACTTTTTCATATTTTTACACTATTTTTCTCTATTTTGGGGCGGAATTTATCCTTTTCCCCTTGCCCTCGACCGGAATTTTGGAAATTGAAAACGGCACGATATTAAGCTGAGACACATTTTTTCCGAACACACTGAGCCAAATCCTAATGTAAATCAAATGTGCTTCTAAGTTCTAGGCTATCCGTCCCATATGTGTGGCATGGGGGGGGGAGAGAGAGAGAGAGAGAGAGAGAGAGAGAGAGAGAGAGAGAGAGAGAGAGAGAGAGAGAGAGAGAGAGAGAGAGAGCCTAGCAATGTTCAGGAAAAAACATTTTTCCAAACATACAAAATTCCTTTCCTTGAATTTGCCAAGAGGAAATTTTAGAAAATTAGTCTACTTTTTCACGTTTTTAAACTATTTTTCTCTATTATAGGCGGAATTTCTCCTTTCCCCCTTGCCGTGAACCGGCATTTTGGAAATTGAAAACGGCACGATATTAAGCTGAGACACATTTTCCCCTAACACTGGATAGTACACTTCAATTAGACTCCTTTCTAATTTTTTTCTAAATCAAAACTCTCTCTAGCTGTCCACGCCGGCGTGGACTCCTAGAGAGAGTGTCAGGGAGAGAGATATGCTAGACTGGTAGTCTCCATTCACACTTATTTTCTAAATCAAAACTGTCTCTGGCTGTCCACCTCAACGTGGACTCCTAGAGAGAGAGAGAGCTCTCACATGCGAGGCCTTGATCCATCACTAGCATAATGGATTTCTTTGCGCACAACCGCCGCAACAGCCATACTGGCCTGTTCACTGATTTGGTGAACAATACTCGTGAGTCGTCAACCTTGGTAACGAGCTTGGAAGTTGGCAGGTTTAGAAGTGGGAATGATAGTTTCCTCGAGCAAGAGAGAGAGAGAGAGAGAGAGAGAGAGAGAGAGAGAGGTCTATTGTCTTGTCTCATCTCGTCTCCTTTCAAAAAAAATATAGAATCAAAATTGTCTCTAGCTGTCCACGCCGGCGTGGACTGCTACAGAGAGAGGGAGAAGGAGAGACATCTCAACACTGCCTAGCTATTCCCTCACTGAAAAGTTATGGGTGATTTTGAGCTGTCCACAAGCATGAGATCGACAAAATATTGCTGACCCAATTGCCCATACTAGCTATTGGCAGCCGGGGGTTTGCCATAGTGCATTTTACTGCCTTTTTTCTTGCTGAAGAGCCATGGTTTTGTGTCAACTTGATTATACGCAGGTGCACCCTCACAAAGTGCTGTTTCCTGCACATTTAGAGAAAGCCTAGGCCCACCAAAGTCTTGCACCATGTGATTGTAACCAAGGGCGACATGCTTGCCATCTTGATTCGGTACAAGCATGTTACCATGTTCTCTGTAGTGTGCACACTTCCACAAGCGAATGAGTCGGCAACTTGCAAGCCGTACTCACCGAAACAGAACGGCAAATCAAACATTTCACTGGATATATGGCTTTGCCCTTACGTTTGATGGTCTACTGCACCATACTTACCAAAACAGAACGGCATGTCAAAATATTTTTGTAATTCATTCTGTGCTCTAACCTTTTGATGGTTAACCTACTCAAGCACGTGTCGGAAGCATGGCACCCCTATTCCATCGAGAAGTAGGGAGCCACTATTCTGTTAAAAGCATAGAGCCGCTATTGCTAAAGCGTAGCTGACATTTTGAGTGCTTCACCATCAACAAGATAGGCCTACAAAGCTACTCACTGATAGGGGAGAGAATTTGCATCAGAGAAACTACAACCTGTGTCTCTCAAATGTGTAAGGAGAGCTAAGGAAGGCAAAAGTGCAGGGAAATGAAACCGTGTGTACAGTAGTGTATGCGTAAGAGACACAAAGGAAGGAGAAAGTGCAAGGAAATGAAAACCCACCTGAGGAAAAGGCCTCCGTGGTGTGTGTGTGTGTGTGTGGAGTAGAAGAGGGATGCTTAGACGATATGCAAAGGACTACCTAGATTGTATTCGAATTCAAATGCATAACAAAGAGCCTGCATCAATGCTCTTTTCTGTTGCTGAGGACAAGGAAAGGACTGCAACTTGCTATTCCCTCGTTGAGTCGTCAATATATGATGAATCGATGATCACTGGTTCTATCGCCTACCCTTTTTGTTGGTTGAGCTCGGCTCCCAGAGCTCTCTCTCTCTCTCTCTCTCTCTCTCTCTCTCTCTCTCTCTCTCTCTCTCTCTCTCTCTCTCTCTCTCTCTCTCTCTCTCTCTCTCTCTCTCAGTGTAGCCGTTTTTTGACCTAGTAGACAGCAGTCCACTCTTTTGATCATAACTTCTTCATCCGAACTCCGATTTGGGTGATCTATAGCCTCAATCGAAGAGCACGAAGTCCTCTACGCATTGATGTAAAGACAAAAATTTTCAGAGTTATGGAAGGCGTTTCTGTAGCAGCATTTCCGAAGTGAACAGGTTCAACAAAATTGATTCTCATCTCCTATTTTACATACAATGTCTTCCGGCACTCGCAAGGGTTCTTCTTCTTCAACAAGGTCCACAACCATTGTGGAAAATGATCCAAAATCTCCTAAGTGTGGAGATAGCAACACAACCACCCAACCAACGACATCGGAAACCATGATCATGGCGTACTTGGTATCATTGCAAGAGACCGTAAACAAACAAGGCGAAGACTTACAAGCACTTGCAATGGAGAATGGCACACTAAGGGTACTTGTGGTTGAGAATGAGAATCTCAAGAGGACACTTGAGATGCAAACAACACGTTTGATGCAACTTGAAGAGGAAGTCAAGGAATGTAAACGCTCTCTTGTGGACTTGAATGCTTTGAAGGAGCGGATGAGCAAAGTAGAGCATGACCATGTATTAAAGAGGAGAAATTTGACACTATGAGCCGGGATGTATGCGACATGAAAAATGTATGCACAAACAAGTCTTGGGCTGATGTATGTGGTAGCAATGTGGTTTCTAATTCCTCACTCATGCAAGCTATGGTTCAAACAAAGAATGTTGAGAATGTAGATGTGGAGGAGTTGAAGGAACGGGAGCGACGTTCCAAGAACATTGTTATTCGTGGAATTCCTGAAGAGAAGTTAGAGACACCTCCTTCTCTTGCCATTGTTATTGAAGATTTCTTCAAAACCCACTTTGGCATGTCCGGAGTTATGGTCTATGGAGCACATAGAGTGGGGAAGCAAGGAGCTCCTCGCTCAGGAGAACGGCCAATTGTATGCACCATGCCGGATGAGACCAAGCGAAAGATTATCCTTGATAATAGTTGGATCTATTTGAGGAATACAAAATGTTTTGTATGTGAAGATCGCACTATTAAGCAACAAAATATGCGTCGCAAGGCATATGAGGAAAAGAATAATAAAAACAAGGAAATCTCTCATGAAGAAAATGTGCCCAAGGAGGAGGCAAGTCTCTCAAGCAAATAGGGATGCGTGACCTATGAGACCGAGTTACAATTGAAAATATGCTTTTGGAATTGTAATGGATACCCATGGAATGTGGGGGTTGGCATTGATGAACTAACAAGCAAAGCCGATGTTGTACTTCTTGTTGAAACTTGGGAGCATGATACACAAAGGATTAACGGCTTGGAGGATTACAATGTACATTCATTGATGTGGTCAAAGAATCTCAAGCAACGAAGAGGACAAGGAGGGTTAGCATGTATGGTTAAGAAAGGATTGAAAGATTTTGTATCAATTGTGAAAGATGACAAGTACAAACGTTATGTATGGCTGAAAATTATGACACCAAAAAGAGCACCCATTTTTGTAGCCGGTTGCTACATTCCTCATCATGATTCTCCCTTTTATGCTTGCATGGATAGAGATCAACCATTTTCTGATTTAGAAGAGGACATTGCTTATTTCAAAGGTGAAGGTGATGTTATTGTATTTGGGGATATGAATGCTCGCACAAAAACATTGCAACATGATACTCAACAATTTGATATGCCATACATTTCAAGGGAGTTGGAGGAAGTTCACTTGTATGATCATACTTCAATGAATGAGAAAGAGCCGGATCACTATGGAAAGTTACTTTTACACATGTGTAATAGCACGGGTATGCTCATTGCCAATGGTGTATCTTTGTGGAGTGGAACCAATGGATTTACATGTAGAAGACATAATGGGGATAGTGTGATTGACTATATGCTACTCTCTGAAGCCATCATGTATCGCATAAAGAGTTTTATGTTTGGTCAATGGACCCCGGAATCCGACCATCGCACCTTATGTATTGACCTTTCATGTGGAGAAGCAACTAAGCACGATAATCTCAGCCAAAGGAAAGAGAAGTTATCACTATGTATGGATTTCAAACGGGCACCAATGTACATTGAAATAGTTGAGCAAAAATTATGGATGACAAAGCTTCAATGTGATGCACCATTGGAAACAAAATGGGAAGCTTTCAAGAAAGCTATTTGTTCTTGTGCGGAAGAATGCTTTGCCATAAAGCATCTCCATGGTATCAACAAAGATAGATCACGCAAAAGGTGGTTTGATAAAGAATGTCAAGATGCTCGAAAGTCCTTGATAAAGCTTGATGCAACTATGGACAAAGACAACTATCAAAGTCATTTGCATACATACAAGGCATTGATTCAAAAGAAGAGAAGAAGATGGGAAGTAAAGCAACAAGAATTTCAAGCCCAAGAAAAGGCACATGCATGTGGAAGATTTTGGAGAAACTTGAGAGGCAAGCGGGTTGAGAATTTTGGTAACTTGAGTCTAGTGGATATGTACACACATTGTAGGCAATTATATGAGCAAGAAAATACTGGAAAAATTCCATTTTATGGTTCACTCCCATGTATGCCGTCTTTTTTTACTATTGAGGATGTATGCGGTGGGCTTGAAAAGTTGGCCACTCGCAAAGCGGGAGATCTTCAAGGTATCAAGCCGGAGATGATCAAATGGACGGGAGATTTTACCCATGAGTGGATGTGTGATATGTTCAACCTTGCACTTCAACATGGTATGCCTTATGATTGGAGTACTAATTGGGTTAAGCCTTTGCATAAAGGAGGGGATGTAAAGAATGTAAGCAACTACCGGACTATAATGATAGGGTCTCTTATGTCAAAGTTATTTGGGTGCATAATGGAGATGAAATTGAGTGATTGGGCTGAAGAGAATGACAAGCGTGCAAAGGGACAAGCGGGTTTTCGTCGATGCCATAGCACCATTGATCATCTTGTCACTCTTCGTGTTCTCATGGAGGAAAGTCGGTTGAAAGGCAAGCGATTGTATTGTTGTTTTGTGTACTTTAAGAAAGCCTTTGATATGATTCCACGTAGCAATTTGTGGAGAAGGATGGAAGAACTCCAAGTGCCAAGTGAGTTTATGCTTGCGGTTTCTCGAATCTATGAGAAGGTGATTTGTCAATTGCGCATGGGAAGAGAAATTTCAGAAATTTTTGTAAGCACTATTGGGGTTAAACAAGGATGTCCATTGTCACCAACTCTCTTTGGTCTATGCATCGATCAATTGGAACAAATGGTACTTGACTTTATGCAAGAAGAAGGCATTGAAGAGGTCACTATTTGCAATGCGGTAATCATGCTTTTGTTGTATGCGGATGATGTAGTGCTTCTAGCACACACTTTAGAAGATGCACAAAAGCTTATGGTTGTCCTTGAGAAATTTTGCTTGCATAGTGGGATGATTGTAAATGAATCCAAAACAAAGGTTATGCTTGTGAAAACCAACCATAAGGAGAAGCCATGCATTGTGTACAACAACGAGACACTTGAAGTTGTTGAGAGCTTTAAGTACCTTGGCCTTGAGGTTCCATCCAATCACAAGTGGCATGAATGTGTTATGCGTCGTTTGGAAGCGGGAAAGAGAGCATATTATGCATTTGAGAACATGTGTAATGCGGGAAACATCAAGTGTTGGGTTCTCAAGAAGTATCTTTTTGATCCATTGGTGACACCGGTTCTTCTTTATGGAGTTGAAGTGTGGGGTGGGAGCATCTCAAAGTCTACTTGGAAAGAGTTTGAGAATGTCCAAAAGCGTTTTCTTACAAACTTTCTCCAAGTTAAGACACAAACACCATATATGCTCCTACTTCTTGAGTCGGGATCTCTTCCAATTGAGGTTATGGGCATGGAAAGGGTTGTGGAGTACATGATAAAGATGCGTCAAAACCCCTCACATCGACTCCCTACAATTGCATGGGAAGCAAGCAAAAAAGTTCAAAAGACGCATAAAAGCAAGATCTTGAGCACGGGATGGATGCAAGACATAAAGAAGTGGTTTGGGAGATGGGATGCATTACACTTGCTACATGATGCTTCAATTGACTCTCAAGTGAATGAAGCTTTTCTACAACGCCAATGTATTACGGCTTGGGAGAAATCCGGTGGGTCACGCTTCATACATTACACCACCTATATTGCCCCCAACTACAAAACCATGTTCTTCGCTGAGAGAGGAAACCGTACTCACACTTACATGCTTGAGCCTATTCCCTTGTCCGCGATACGCACTATCGCAGCAATTCGGCTTAGCTCCCATTTCCTTCGATGCGAGATAGGGCGTTGGGGCAATGGAGAAGAGTCAAATCGATTGTGCACATTATGCTCACTGCAAGTTCGAGAGTCTGAGTACCACACACTACTAGAGTGCTCAGCTTTTGATCACATCCGAACTTGCTTCTCTCACATTTTCAGCCATAACTTAGACCTACACACTTTCCTCTCCCAGCCAAAGTGTGGGCTCTCCATTGCGACTCTCATCACTACAATTTTGGAGCATCGAGAGTCACTCATCACCCGTACACATACTACATCACATGTAACTTTGGTCCCATAGGTCATATTTGACCTCCGAGGACGATAATAAAATCTATCTATCTATCTATCTATCTATCTCTCTCTCTCTCTCTCTCTCTCTCTCTCTCTCTCTCTCTCTCTCTCTCTCTCTCTCTCTCTCTCTCTCTCTCTCTCTCTCTCTCTCTCTCTCTCTCTCTCTCTCTCTCTCTCTCTCTCTCTCTCTCCCTTACTGGTGATGACTGCAATTGCCCAACATCGCTCTCTATCTCAAACAAAACATTGTGCATGCTGCCGCTGGCAGGCCGTGACGGCCACTGACCCTTTTGGACTTTTGGTTGGGCTTGGAACATGTCTTTCACGTCCACCACATATCACGTGCGAGGCCTTGGTGGGTCATTGGTCATAATGATCTGCTTTGCGCACATGCTATGTCGGCGTCAGCCAACACACTAAACTACCAATGATTGCCAGTTAGCACACATGCCAGGTGAATGGACTGGATCCGGTGAATAGAAATCATCGTCCTTGGCATTGAGCTTGGCAGTTTTGTAGCGGGATTCGGGAATGCCACGAGAGAGAGAGAGAGAGAGAGAGAGAGAGAGAGAGAGAGAGAGAGAGAGAGAGAGAGAGAGAGAGAGAGAGAGAGAGAGAGAGAGAGAGAGAGAGAGAGAGAGAGAGATAAAAACAAATTGATGAATGCGGTTCTAAGAAGAGCTCTCTTGAAAAACTACAGCTCGATGAGCTTCTTGAGAACTATCAGCTAGAGTATCTTTGCATGAGTACGCCCCTGTAAGTCATCCCCATCCTCTCCCTTAAGCCATAGCATGTCCACACATACCCTAGTTTTCACATTCCATCCATTTGATGTTGAGATGCAATAGAAACAATTTGCTGTATGTGTTCCTTCTAGATGATAATAAAGTGTAGCAATGTAAAAAAATTGTTGTATTTGTTCCTTCTAGATGATAGCAGCTTTGTGCTAAAGAAGATGCCTATTTGGACAATATTTTTGTTGATTGCATCAAGATCATATTTAGGATTTAAAATGGCACGTTTCTCAATTGTGGCTATCATGGTGCTGATTGTATAAAATTTTCCTCATTATAAAGCTACATAATTGCTTCTATGTTTCACCCACACCGGATTTGGGAATATTTCTTGTTGGTAAATGTCTCACAGGGAGGCTACCTAGAAGTGTTAAGATCCAAGACTTTGTGCATTCTTTGTAGTCCTTAAGTCAAGATCCCTACAAAGACAAGATGTGTTGCAATAATTCACATTCTTATGCAAATGAGCACCATAGATATTATGTGCAAGAGCTTAGATCGAGAGACGGATAGATAGAGAGATTGAGAGAGAAAAGAGAAGAGAAGAAATCTTTCCAACATAGATGGAACCTTCCCAATAGAGCTCAAACATCTAGATCCAGTTGTGAGAGAGAGAGAGAGAGAGAGAGAGAGAGAGAGCGAGATTGTTGGAATTAGGGTTGCAAAGAAACACACACAGCTTGGAGAAGACGAAGAGAGCTCAAGGCACACAATAGAGAGTGTGTTACTTAGTGTGCAATGGAAAGATAGATAGCCCTAGAGTGATGGGCGTATATACAATGCACGGGGGAAAAAACCTCCTAAAGAGGGAAAAAATGCCCCGGCGGTCCTAGTGTGTTCACACACATCACTACCACATGTATATGGTAACAAATCCCCCCTGGAGTGATGCGGTGAACGAGAGCTGGCACATGAGTAAAGGGAAGTGCCATGCCCTGAGGACAGGATCAGTCCACAAAGGGGAGTAAGCCCAAAGCTTTGCGGAAAGCTTCAAGCTTCTCACGAGACAATGCCTTTGTGAAAAGATCTGCAAGGTTGTCCTGTGTTGGCACATAAGCCAAGCTGATCTCTCCTGTTGAGAGCCTCTCCCTGACATAGTGGTAATGCACCTCAATGTGCTTTGTGCGAGCATGAAAAACTGGGTTCCTCGCAACTGCCAATGCGCTCTGACTGTCAGTGTAGATAGTGTTGGCAGTGTCCTGTCCAACACCCAAGTCAGCCATAAGGCGTCTTAGCCATACACACTCAACCGTAGCTGTGAAGACTGCCCTGTACTCAGCCTCACAACTCGAAGTGGCCACAGTAGGTTGCTTCTTGCTCAACCATGATATACATGAACTGCCAAGCATGAAACAAAAGCCACTTGTGGACACTCGCGTGTCAAAACAACCAGCCCAATCTGAGTCCGAAAAAGCATGTAAGTCTGGCGGCAATGATCCCCCCTTGGGATAAAACAAGCCAAGATGTAAAGTGCCACTAAGGTAGCGGAAAATCCTCTTGACAGCCTGCCAATGCTTAGACCTTGGGCTATGCATAAATCTGCTGACCTGCGAAACTGCAAACTGAATATCGGCCTCGTGTTGCATACATAAATGAGGCAGCCAACAGCAGTTTGGTAAAGAGTGACATCAGCAGGATCGCCAGCATCATGTAGACTCAACTTCAAACCTGTTTCCATGGGAGTGGCAATAGGTTTGCAATCCTCAAGTCCAAACTTACATAGCAATGTCTCTATGTAACTTTTCTGACACAAGGCAATACCACCATCACACTGCTTAAACTGTATACCCAAGTAATGATGCAACAGCCCCAAATCTTTCATCTTGAAAGTAGCATTCAAATCAGCCTTAAATTCAGCAATATGTCTCTCATTTGGTCCAGTGATCAGCAAATCATCAACATAAAGAACCACAATGAGAAATACATCATCCTCACGCTTTACATACAATGTGCTTTCTGTTGGACTGTTACGAAAGCCTCGTTTAACCAAATGAGTGTCAGCTTTCTCATACCAAGCACGAGGAGATTGCTTCAACCCATACAAAGCCTTCTTACATTTGCACACTTTGTCCTCTTGTCCTTTTATGACAAAACCGCGAGGCTGCGTTACATAAACTTCCTCAAATATGTCACCATTCAAGAAAGCAGTAACAATGTCTGATTGATGTACATCCCAACCAAAATGAGCTGCCAATGCACATAGAAAACGCACAGTAGTCATACGACAAGTGGGAGCAAAAGTCTCTTCATAATCTATGCCTTTTTGTTGTGCATAACCCTTTGCAACAAGTCGAGCCTTATGGCGATCGATCTCACCATCCGGCTTGCGTTTCAACTTGTAAACCCACTTCGTACCAATGGCCTTTTTGCCAGGAGGCAAATCACATAAAGTCCATGTGTCATTCTCTATAAGTGCATCATATTCTGATTTCATGGCAGCAATCCAATTTTCTGAATTCTGTGCTTCATCAAAAGACAGAGGCTCCTCAACATCATGTAAACTAGACACAGCCAAAGCATAACAATCTGATGCATAAGATGCATGGCGAGCCTGAACGAGTACGACTAGATAAAGGTGCATCCAATTTACTGTCACGCAAAGTGTGCACCAGCCATTTTGGCATACCTCTAGCCTGCTCATTTTCAGCCCTTTCCTCATCAAGTACATCATGTACATCTGCATCAGTAATAGGCTGTTCTAAAACATTTTCAGAAACCCCCATAGGCTGTACATTTGCCTCATTGGAACTTACATTCGTATTTCCACCACTGAAAAGAGGCAACAAAGTGTCATAAATGTCCTGTGAGCTTACATTACTGTCTCTAGTACATGACAGCAAGGGTTGAACAGAATCTTCCACAAACACTACATCCCGTGAAACCAGAATACGTTTTGTTTGCGGATGATACAACCTGTAACCTTTGCTTTCAGCACTATAACCAACAAAAATACATTTGACAGCCTTATCATCCAATTTTCTGCGCTGCACTTGTGGCACCAAAGCATATGCCAAACAGCCAAAAACACGCATGTGCTCAATACAAATTTTTCTATCATGCCATGCTTCATATGGAGTAATAGACTGCAAAGCTTTCGTAGGACACCTGTTAAGTACATAAGTGGCACACATGATGGCCTCAAGCCAAAAAGAATGCGGCAAAGCTTGACTTTTGACCATACATCGTGCCATTTCCGTTAGTGACCTGTTTTTCCTCTCAGCAACACCATTTTGCTGAGGTGTATAAGGCACTGTACATTGGTGTTTTATCCCACGACTAGCCAGAAATGCATTAAATTCATGAGACATATACTCCCCCCCTCGATCGGAACGGAGGGTGCCCATAGTACATTTTGAGACATTTTCAGCCATAGCCAAAAATTGTTTGAAGCACATAAAAACTTCGGACTTCGCTTTAAGCGGAAATACCCACGCATGCCTGGAGTAATCATCAATGAAAGTCACGAAGTACAGGTAATTGCCCAAGGACGGAGTTTGCATGGGCCCACAAACATCACTATGCACAAGCTGCAACCTGCATGTGGCCCTAACTGAACCATCCTTTGGAAACTTAGAACGCTGCATTTTACCCAGAATACAGCCTTCACAAACATGTTTGATAGGTGCTTCAAGAGGCGGCAAAGAAGCAACCATATCAGATTTCTGCAAACGCAGCAAACTGGCAAAATTCAGATGACCAAAACGTGCATGCCAAAGTTTTGCATCTGAAATAGCCCTTGAATCTGCAACAGCATTTGCAAAATTTTGTCCACACTTGTCATACAAAGTGAGCTTATACAGCCCACAGCACAAAAGCCCAGATGCAACAATTTCATCACCAAAACTGAGATCATGAACTGTACATCTGTCATCCACAAATTTGACTACAAGTCCAAGTCTAGCAAGTGCGGATACAGACAAGAGATTCTTCTTGATCCCAGGTACATAAAGTGCATCAACAAGTGTGAAGGAACTGCCATTAGCAGCAGTGAGCACAATCTTTCCAACTCCCTGAACTGGATAAGAGGCGTTGTTGGCACAAGTGACTGAATTCCCATGAGGGACAGACTCGAGAGAGGTAAACAATTCACGATGTGAGGTAATGTGCTTTGTAGCACCACTGTCGAAATACCAAACATGTGAATCTGCAGCAACTGACAAGCATGCATCATGGACAGCAGGATTGTAAGTGCACTCTGCGCTAAAAGCCCATTCTGCATCAACATCAGCATCACAATCTCCTTTCACAGAAGACTCAACAATGGCTGCATTTGTAGTGGACCCAGCATTTGCAGTGGAACCACCCTCTTTCTTCTTAGCCTCTTTGGCCTTCAACTTAGGACACGACTTGATCAAGTGATCATTGGCTTTACAATAATGGCAACGCATCTTCTTTTTGCCCTTATCACCAGAATTGCCAGACGAAGTGCTGCCAGCAGAAGCATTAGGAACAGAATTTTTGCCACTCGCAGCAGAACCATAAGAAGTGGCTGCATTACTGTTACCACCCTTTCTTTGAGAAGCAATAAAAGCCTGTTCAACTGCACGCTGCCTAGTCCTGTTTTTTCTAGAAAGTGACTCTTGCAACAGCAATGTGCATAATGCATCAAACTTGACAACTTCAGGATTTCCTTGGGTCATCAGTCTCCAAGTACTAGCGAAAGTCTGGTAGGAATCTGGTAAGGCATCAAGAACAGTCTGCACAAGGGAACTGTCAGAAATGACTTCACCTGCAGAAATGAGTTGCTCATTGATATCCTTGACATTAGCAAGGAAAGTGTCCATATCATCTTCCTCATGCATAATCTTCGACTCTAGCTCTTTACCGAGCAAAGCAATTTTAGCCTCATTGCGGCTTGCATAAAGACCTGCTAGAATATCCCAAGCCTGTTTTGCATATTTTGCTTGACTTTTTTTCCACCCACTACAACTCAAGCACACAGTAGGAAAACTGTGCTCATGCCATTAGCATTGGCGCTCTCTTTTCCCATACTCGTTGGATGGGATCATACACCCACACTTCATTCGTCGCAACTATATCCCCACTGTTCCTAGTGACCGGGTCTACATCATCCCTTCCTCCGCCAATTACACATAACTTTCCACCAAGTGCTATAGTTACCAAATTTGAAAGATGTTTTACTGCAGAGGGTAGAATAGGTATGGTAAACCAGCAATTATAGGGTCAGTCAAAAGCCTGCCAGACGTTATCTGGGAGATATAACTATTCCACAGAGCTTGTTTTTTCATCTCTCAGCTTATAAAACTCCTCACTGCATAGATGAGATCTCCAAGCACGATTGACAGCCCTCATGGAAGGATGACTACTAAGTGGCACTCGTGCTAGGCACTGCAAGGCAATAGCATCTGGCAACCCATCGATTAAAGCTGCCATTGATTCAAGTGAAGGAGTGTACGGTTTCAGAGCCACATACTCCAATAGCCCTGTCTCCAATAGCCCGTGCAGCCCAAATTTCTTGGCTTCCAAAAAGACACTCAAAACTCTGTCACCAAACCCTGCAGATACATAGATAAAACACGAGTCATATCTGCAAGCCTCCCATGCTGTAGGTGCGTAGCAGCAGTGTGCTGCACAACACGTCGCTTGCAAGCCTCGCAGGTGCACAACAGCAGCAGCAGCGGGCGACGGACTTTTCTCTTATATGAATACGCAGGGTACTTTTCTACAGACTTTCTTGAGTTCTCTAGTTGCCGGGTATCCTCCGGAATACCATGATCATGATGCTGATTTTAATCACGCTTTGGGATTTTAGTTTTATTCTTTCACTCTCCTTCATTTCATTTTGTGGCCAGGCATTGGTTTAGATCCACAAGAATTGTCTCAGATTGGTCTCATAGGAAATTTTGGCCTTTTGACGACGGTTAATATAACATTTCATTTCATTACTATCTCTCTTTCCCCTCCCTACCCCTTACCGTTTGCACCATGATTGATATCACTACTGACACCAAGCTGCGGACCTTACCTTTGTATCCGATTGTCCCCAACCTCACAAGTCGATGACCTCTTGTCACCCACACACATTCACTCATCAATTTGGATGATATACGCATACCCACACACACACACATATTGTGAGTGCTCTATATGGTCTTTCCTAGCTTGGAGTTGATGTTTGAATCCTTGTCAAAATTGTGCAACAATTCAAGAACTTTTTGCTAAGGCTTAAGTTATTAGGTTCTATCAGAGGAGACTCACAATTATTTTCTTCATGTTTAAATTTTTTGTAAAGCAATGGATATAGAGTTGATAGTCAAAACTCTTTTATGGTTTTTGGTGTCATGTGAGGTGCTCACGTACTACGGCACTATCGCATTTGTGACATGCTAAGTATCTGTCAGTGGGATGTATTTTTCATAACCTTAAATATTTTGCGCATGGTCAAGATGTATCAGGCCTAACAATTCTCCCACGGATGACCATATGATAACCCTAACCAGATACATTTCTAGCTACCAAAACTTGAAGTGACTGCTATTCCGCTTGAAGAATGCAGCTCCCATTATATAGGCACCTATATACTCTAAATAGAAAAATACTCTATCATCACTATTTGTATTTTACGCCGTATACGATTATACCCATTCGCAGTGATGTACTGGAATTCGATCTTCAAATTGATTGCTCTATTTTATTTCTAATGTTCCATCATATGGTATAATGGTAGTGTAATTTTTGATACAGATTTATTTATTTACTTCTATATGACATCCATGCTGTTGTTTCTAGTACTCCTCTGTAGCTAATTAAGGTAAACCATGATGCATATAACATCATATAGTTTGAATAAATTTTGATTCTATTTTTATGTTTCCAATTTTACTTCAACATAGTTTGAACAAAAGCACCATTATTGGTTTCTTGATTGGACCTACTATTGACCTTCGTATTGTTATCACACACTAATCTCTATTGACTTCCATCCCTACATTGTAAATAACTCTTCTTACAAACTTTTACAATTAGTGTGTGCTTCACTTAGTTTTACAATTGACAAGAAGTCATTTTTACTGCTTTGTCTTTGAGTATTACTATTGCAGATAAAGCTACATGCCATGGTTTCACATCAACAAGCCTCTAGGTATAAACTTTTCCACAACCCCTTGATCACATTACCCAGCCCACTGGTTTAGAGATTGTGCATTTTCATGGCAAAGATCTTATGGGTTGAACTAAATGGGAATGAAAACATTTATGCACATGTTATAGCTCCTACGCTTGAAGAGGGTAGGACTCTCCGCTCCACAATTATGGAAAGTTATGGTTATTGACACATGTATTAGAGTGCCTATGCCTCGTGAGGCAGGACTCTTTTGAAAAATTTATGGATGTCGATACATGTGTACTAGAGTGCCTACGCCTAGTCAGGCAGGACTCTCCGTGGATACATTATATGTGGAACTGGCCTACCACATTTGGTATGAATTGATATACACGGATATAATGCATTGGTATGGAAAGTTGGAAGAGTGACAAATGATGGTTTATTTAGAACAAAAAATTATAAGCACGATTGCACTCCGCACCTATGTACATCTACTTCATTTTATGCACTCCCATCACACTATACACCTCTTACATATTTTTCCACTTTTAAATTGCTTCTTACTAATCATAATTGCTCTTTTGGTTTTTAGTACTCATTGTGCTTTGCACGAATGTCCCTACCGTCTTGTACCTCGCCCTTAACTCCACCACTTATGTATCTCGCAACTGAGGACAGTTGCTTTTTCAACCCCGGAGTATGTTGTGGATATGGGATATGTACATTTATTACTCAAGTGCTCATTAGGAGCTATGGTCAGTTGTGTCAGCCGGCCAATGTGTATTCATTTTGAGCATTGAAGAATCTATAAATGAAATACGTGCAAGAGGAAAATTCTTGCTCTTGCACGGGGGGAGATTGCACCCAGCGCCTGTGTTATTTTTCCTCTTCTCTTCTCTCTTCTCTCTCGCCATGCCGTCATAGCACTCCGCTCTAGGAGGTGTGCATGCACGTGCTCTCATGCTCTATCCCGCTCCTTGTCTCCCTCTATTCGCGTATAGCTTGGATTATGTGCTTGTGCGAGTCGTCAGGTATGCAGATTCGCTCGTTTATGGATTGTAGCATGTTATTTTTGTATTTTGCAAGGTAACCGCGCCTCTATTTGTGCAGTAATCATTAGAAAAAATATTAACCCTCTAGGGGCCCTTTGGAATTAAGGTTAATTAGAAGCCAGCCAATAGGAAGAGGGTGGTGGACAAACTCTATACCATCAAAAAAGTTGGCAGACGACGTAGCGTTACACCTCTTAATGGCCTCTTACCTAGTGAGAAGGTAAGCGAGGTGGCTAGGGGAAAGGGAGAGGGGGGGGGGGGACCACTTTGACCTCTTTTCCCCCACTTTTTGACCCGGATTGACAAAATACACTAAAAATTTGAAATTTTCAAATTTTAAGTTTTCCCTCCTTAAAAGATTCCAAAACCTATTTCATGGTCAAAAAAGAATTTTTGACCTCTAACAGTCAAAAACGTGCACTAAAAAATACCAAAAAAATATTTTTTTCCAAAAAAAATACAAAACATTATTTTCCACCTTCCAAAGTCTTTCCAAACATGTCCTATAGCTAAAAAGTGATTTTCTCTCTCTACAAACCCTTCTCCAAGCAGTTCATTGCTGCAATAACCACATGCACCCCCTATAGTCCAGCATTATCTCTCTGCTAGCTTTCTCCCACCTCCATTGTAGTACCAAGCAAGCTCCTCCCCCATCTCTTCCCCTTGCCCCCCACATAATTTCACACCAAGGTAGCTCCTCTCCCTTCTCTCACCTCCATTACAGCATGAAACAAGATTCTACTCCTTCTACTTTCATTCAGTCACACTACATGGAAACCTCTATACCCGAAGGTGGAAAAAGTATGAGCTCACATGACTTGCATACCACGATAACACGAGGTGTGAATAGTGTGTGGGCATTGCAAGGGTTCATCTCCAACATAAAGATAGAATGGTAAGAAAACTACCCTTGTAGCTTAGACTTAGAGCTTAGTAGCATCTGCATCTTTAAGTTTAACATGCTGGAGAGAATTAACCTCTTATGGCTTTCAATGTTTAGGCTTCACACCTCATTACATTGGGGTGTACTATTTTGTTGATGGCTTTGGTGTGCCATCTATAGTTGTGTAGCATGTGATTGAGTCTCACAATGCAAGTAGGTTGTGTTATCTATGGAGATTCATCAAAGATTTTCCTTCTAGCTTCTTCTTTGTGTAGTTGTCACTAGATTACTAGAATGATATCATTTTGTACTTTAAAACTTTGTGCTCACAGAATTTGTTGTTTACTTACAAAGTCAACTTGTTTTGAGAGGACATGAGCAAGCAACCATGTGCAGAGATGGAAATTACTCTATTTTTGGTTCGTGAGGAACCTTTCACTACCATGGTAAAAGATTTTGATAAGAATAGTAGGATTTGTGTAGAATCTTGAACCAATAGGTACTCTCTAGGAGCTCTTAAAAAAGCCATCCATAAAGTACTACTATTTTTCCGAGTATCATAGACACACAAATACTCAAGTGTATATGAATTTTTAGATGAAGAAGACAAATACTTGTAAGAGAAGCCTAATAGCAACAACATTGTCTCCGTTTGTAATTATTTTCATGAGGTTGGATTCCTCTATAAATGCAATATATATAAAATATATATTATTATTATTTATTATTATTTTTTTGTTAAATGGTGTCGCATTGAGTGAGAGTATTTGATTTAGATTACTGGAGTTTCATACAGATTTGAGAAATATTGTTGACCTTTATGGATATTTTGATTTGCCTGTAAGATGTTTCAAGTATCAAGTCTTAATCACTCCACCATAAAGAAATTCAAGCAATATTTTGATTTAAGTTCAATCATTAATGGTTATTCTTATTAAAGTGGATCATCTTTGTCAAGATGCCTTCATTTGGGAACGTTAAATATATATCATTAGCAACGTTTCACAAGTTCAGAAAGCTAAATTCTTGCTTTCCAACATGTTATTGTTTCCATACTATGCCTATACCAAGCTTGACTTAGAGAAATGACAACTTGAGATTTAGGTGTCGATGTATAGGGGTGACTTATTATTGATTCGTGTTTCAACATACATATATTATAAAGCCTTTGAGTTTTAACCTTTTTGAGTGATGTTGACAAGTTTTTGGTATCAAATCTTCTTAAATATCCCTATTCATTAGCTATTTCTTTGGTATTGCTAAAGATGATACCAATAGCTATCACCTTGTGAACTTAACAGTTAGATTGTGGATTTGATTTTTACTATGTATCTCATTTGGATAGAGAAAGTGTAAACATAAATTATCGATACATGTATTGTTAACATAGAAGATATGTACCACTCGAGCTTATGTAAACTGCTAATCAAGAAACCTTTGGTTGGATACTATAACAATAGGGGTCACATGTAGTTTCAAATACCAAAGAAATGGCTTTACCAAAACATTCCCAAGAACACAAGGTGGACACAAGGCAGTAAAAATTGGCTCCTTGTTTGGTCGATTTCTAGTGTTGAATGTTTAGTGCACAGGATTTGTGAGGCCTTTGACCCAGGGAGTTTACGAAAGTATATGTAACATAGCAAATGTGTTCAACAGAAGGGATTTTATATTCTTGTAAAGCTATAGAAAAATGTGTATAATGCCTATAAGGGATAACTTTTAATCCATTATGGTGAACGCACATGATATAGAAAAAAATTCCATAGTGAATGCTCGGGGCCTTTGAACAGAGAGCAAAGAGGGGGAGGGGGGGATTTTCTCTTACATCAAACACTACACCTCTATCCCATGGCCATGCATTAAAAAAAAGGCCCTATTTGTCATTTTAAAGCCCTAGGGACCCTCAACAAGAGGGGCCACAAGGGCGCGCAAAATGGCCAAACAAAGGTCCCTGTTTGGCCATTTTGTGCATCCTTATGGCCCCTCTTGTTGAGGGTCCCTAGGGCTTTAAAATGACAAATAGGGGCATATTTTCAAACAATGGGTTACAAGGTTAAGTATGTTACCATTGCTAAAAAAATTGAAAATAAACCCCCCCCCCCTTGGACTTCCCACAACGATAGAAATCAAAGGGTTCAAGGAGAGATATGGTGTCACAAGTGCATGGTAGGAATCTCATCGAGGTTTATTCCGTAAAGATCTCTTGTATCTTATCATGTCTTCTCATGTACAATCTTACCAAACAAAAACAAATTTACACTTTAAATGACTACAAATCTTATTTAACTTATCAAACAATTTAAAATATGGTAGATCTAGAGTGCTCTTACACATCAACAAACAAAAAGTCTAAATTTCTTCTCATTAACTTTGATAAACATACATTCATGAACAACTTCCAAGGGGTAGTGCGGTCATAGTTCTTACATCCATTCCATGACATGGTATGCTCATGGGGTGACCTATCACATAAAAAGATCTTAAGTGGGGATGCCCTCATGTTAGGAAAGGGTGTGTTGCTAATCAAAAGCTCTTGTATTGTCCTACTAGGGATCTCTCCATGTTAGAATAATGATTTTTGGTGTAGTGGGAGCCACATTGCTTGAGGAGAGCTTTGTGTCATCGTAAAAGATTTATGTTATGCCAGTTCCTTGAGCCATTCTTGCAAACACCGCTACTCAACTAGCATAGTAAGAGGTCACCTTGTATCATGACACTTTACTTGTTCTTCAATCAAAAACAGGTATGAATTCAACATTTGCAAGCTATATAATAAAGACACTTGCTAAGTATATATTGTACAAACTTGCAAGTATTTCCATCCAACTGAGAATAAACAGTCTTGAAATATACACTAGGATGAGATTGCCCACCTCTAATAAGCATGGATTTGAAGCACCTACCTACAAGATGTAACAAAGAAATTTGTTTTAGAGGAAAAGTGGTGACACTTGATCTCTCTAACCTGCACTCTTTCAATATTTATGCACAAAAGCAATCTTTGTGCCAAGCACTGCAAAACAATAGAGGCAACACCTTAGACTTCAAAGTCTATGATAAGAAGAACACAACCAAAAGTAAGAAGTATATTGCTACCTTACACCAAGGGGTGTTGCTTTCAAATATGTGATAGTATGGCAAGCTTCATAATCTGCACATCCTTTTCCTGCAACTGTTGTTGGAGAGTTTCAACCTCCCTCTTCGAAGAGGCAATACTTTCTTGTAATGCCACTATTTTGAGCTGAAGAGCTTGACATTCGTGCATCTATGAATGCAAAGAATCATCTGCACTCATACACAAACAATTACAATAGCTTAACAAGCCTACTCCTCCCCTCCCAAGATATTGAAGAACCGTCAACATTCGTCTCATTGATGGTACAATGTTCCGGAGATGTCCTCTGCTCACCCTCACGTGAGGCCTTGGGTGCAAACGCCATGGAGAAGCAAATATGTACCCTTTTGTTGTGCAAAGTACATGGTGGTAAACGCATACGATTTGTGATGTTCCTGAGCACCATGGCAGTTGTTGCATCAGGAAGCAAAGGATGAAAAGAAAGAGGGGGGAGGGAGCGGAGCGAGAGGAAGATGGGAGGAGAGAAGGGTGCAGGGGGGGAGAGGGAGAGAGAGAGAGGGGGGAGGAGAGAAGGGGGCAAGGACGGAGGGAGGAGGAGGAGAGAACAAAGTTTTTGTTTTTGGGGGAGATTTTTTTTTTTTTGAAAAAGTGGACTTTTAGTGCTTGTAGGTTTTAAAAAAGGTCAAAAGATTATTTTTGATATGTATATATGTTAGGGGAGAGTTTTAAGTCAAAAATAAGTAAAATGACTTTTTTGAAAAAACAAAGTCAAATTTTGGCTCTTAGTGACCCACGGTTTTGCTGATGTGGCCACACCCCTTTACTCCCTTCACTTTCAAAAAGCTAGAGACAGAAAGTGACCTCCTAGGTCCACATCCTACATGTGTCTAAAAAAAAGGTTAGAAAAGCCTACTCAAAACTAGCTTCTTGAATGCCCTTGTCCCCTTAATCATACACAATATTAGTCTTAATCCCTAAAAATTAGGATTCCTTACAAGGCCCATGCAAAGTCTACAGGTCTCCTAATGTCTTATACAGCCCACAACACAAAATGGTAGATGCAATAAATCACCAAAATTGAGATGATGAACTATACATCTATCATCCACAAATTTGACAACAAGACTAAGTCTAGCAAGTGAAGATATAGACAAAAGGTTCTTTTTTATCCCATGTATATAAAGTGTATCAACAAGTGTGAAATAATTTCCATTCACAACAGCCAACAAAATTTTTTGAACTCCCTTGATCAGATAAGATGCATTGTTTGCACATGACCGTATTCCCATGAGAGACACACTCGAGAGATGTAACCAAGTCATGATGTGAAGCTTTGTAGCACCACTACCAAAGTACCACATATGTAAATCTACAGCAACTAACAGACATGTAAAAGGATCATAAGTGCACTCTGTACTAAATTTCCCACTGTGCATCTACATTAGCATCACAATCTCCTTTCACAGAAGATTCTACAATAGTTGCACTTGTAGTAGAACCAGTCTCGTTCCTCTTGGTCTCTTTGCCTTTAATTTAGGACACTGCTTTATCAAGTGATCATTAGCCTTGCAGTAAGGAAAGTATATATTCTTTTGCCTTTTTACCAGAATTCCCATGCCAGGTGTTGCTAGGAAAAGCATTAGGAACATGTGATTTTCTACTCACTGAAGAACCATGATGAGAAGTGGCTACATTGTTGTTACCACCTTTTCTTTGAGTAGCAACAAAGCTTATTCAATTGCACGTTGTTTAGCCATGTTCTTTCTTGAGAGTGACTCTTGCACCAACAATGTGCATAATGCATCAAGCTTGAGGGTTTACCAAGTACTAGCAAAATTCTGGTAAGAATCTGGCAATGCATCAAAAATAGCTTGCACAAGTGAATTGTCAGTAAATGACTTTGCCTGCAAAAATGAGTTGGTCATTAATATCCTTGATACCAACAAGAAAAGTGTCCATATCATCTTCCTCTTGTATAATCTTTGACTCTAGTTCATTACGTAGCAATGCATTTTTAGCATCATTGCGACTTGCATAAAGACAAGATACAATATCCCAAGTCTGTTTTGTTGATTTAGCTGAGTGAATGTGAGTAATAATGCTCTTTACTGATAATTCAATTAATGCATATGCCCGCACATCTCTAACATCCCATGGTCATAGGAAAAACAACTCTGGCAGCAACAGACTTGCCACCAAAACCTACAACATCCTCAACAAAGCATGTAACCATAGAAGGCGGACATACATTAATGCCCTACACAACATTCCCCCTTTTGACATAACAACATGTGTCATCATGTAAGCCCACATTGGGTAGTTAACCCCATCCAATTTATCTGCAACAGCAAACATCTTGAAAACATATGTGTTGTTGTCAAGCATGGCGATTGAATACATCTAAAGGAAACTGCCCAAAAAGAGGAAAAACAAAGTAGGACCAACACGTGCTATATAGCACAACCCAAAGATGACTGTAAGGGACCTATTCTGCAGAAAATTGCACTGACATAAATTTTACACAAAAAGGACAAAACTCATGTGCAATACTACTTGTATTGGAAACGGAGACCGAAATGAGCGTGAATCAAAATTTTGAGCATATTAAGCTCTTCGAGCCTTAACGAATTATTTTTCAACCTACTAACACTCACCAAAGCTCGCCCAAATCAGAGAAAGTGAGCACGGGGATACTAGCGACACTAGCGACTATACCCAGGAGGACGCAACGTGATTCAATACCGATTGTTGGAATTATGGTTGCAAGAAAACAAACAACGCTTGAAGAAGATGAAGAATCTCAAGGCACACAACAGAGAGCGTATTTCTTAGTGCATAATGAAATGATTAGTTAGCCCTAGAATGATAGGTATATATACAATGCACAGGGGGAAAAACCTCCTAGTGAGTAAAAAATGCCCCGGGGATCGTAAGTGTGTTCACACACATCAATACCACATATATGATAACATATGAAATCTAGAAATTCTGATCTCTTTCTAAACCAAATTTAAAATTAGATTCTAGAAACTCACTATAAGGTCAAGCAAAAGTTATCCAAATTGAACCAAAAAATTTTAATTTAATGTAAGGAACAAGCCTTCAAGTCAAACCCATCAAATTTTAGAAAGAAAAATTGATACTAACTTGTAGACATACTTGAGTATGTCTTAGGTTTCAACTTTCGGCTTAAAATACTCACCAAAGACCAAGATAAGGGCAATACAAGTTTCATCAAACCTTTTTACATATTTTAGGCCTTCAATTAAGATTTTCTTTTCAAACATAAGTCATCCAAAGAATGCATATGTAGAACTTCATATTGCTAAATTGCTAATACAAAGTACAATTTTGTAGCTTAGAACTTTGCTGGAGATGGCAATGCTCGAGAGCAGATTAGAGCTAAAAAATGTTGTCCACAGTTAGAGAGTTGGTAGTTAATTGAGCAAGCTAACATCCAAATTCAAATTATGATTTGAAACCTTTATGAACCTTAGGCTAGGCAAAGTGTTAGGAAATCTAGGATCAATTAGAGACTTAGAAAGAAAAGCTTTAATGGAAGAGATTATCAACAAAGAGAGAGAATTATTCACTTCCTTTGAAGAAGTAGCTCACTCTTACTCAGACACCATTTTGGATATGGCTCTTTACTCGACTATTTCCAGAACTAAAACCAGTGTTAGGTACTTAAGTGGCCTTATTTTAATACGAAGAATGCGCAAAAATGTTATATCTATATAGATTCGAAGTATGAACATGTGGCTAGGACAAATGACTATGAAATAGGGTGTGAACCACAGCTATTGACTTACATGGAACTTAAGAACGCGAGGTTCCTTGAAGTGAAGGGCCCAAACAATGTAAGCATTTTGGGATAGATAGTATTCAATGGAGGAAGTCCTTGAGAAACCATCTCCTGTTACTTTAGAAGGATTTGTCTTTTCACATTTGGGAATAACTAGGAGAATGAAGCCCGATGATGAGAGCTTAGAAATTTATCATTAGAAAAATGAGGGTTCAATAGAACTCGTATTGACTTTAAAGACTAAAACAAAGACACTCCAAGACGATAAAGTCTTGTATGTCTTCAAACAGGATACATCAGGTCCTTTATCCAAATATAATATCAAGCTAAAGTACAACAAGGAGTTTAATATCATGAAGCAAGTTCAAATTGAGAAAAAAAAAAGATCATTTTGTAAAACACTAGATGTCCAACAAGAAGAAAGTAGAACCTCAATCATCACACACTTCCTTTGGGAGTATGAACACGACAAGGGGATATATTCAACAAAATACAAAAGTGGACAAGAGCAGGGATTTTATCCACAAAATTGGATTGATGGGGGTCTTAACATCTCTAATACAAGCAAGAATCGTGACAATCAGGATTGTAAAGAGCTAAAATATCACTTTGTTTTTAAAATTTTTAAACCAACGATACAATAGACAAAAACATTAGAAGAAAAAACGAAAGAAAGCGAATAATGCACCTTCAATGAAATATTGAAGGACAAGACTCATCATCTGATGCTTGTGAATGTAAAAGATTGTCTCAAGGACAAAATTATGGATTGTTAAGTAAAAACACCTCTTAAAAGGAACAGAAAAAGAAAGCATCAAAGACAAAGAAGAAACCAGACAAGGGAAATGAGGTTGATGAAGGACCAAAGTTGTCAAAAAGTAAGCATAAATCCAAATATACGAGATTGAAAAAGACGTTGAAATAAGTGGACAAAGAAAATAGAATCGGATGAGAGTATATCAAGTGATGCCATAAATATACCATCTCATTACAAAAATTATACAGTTTAAATAAAAAGATTGTGGATCCACAACTCATAAAGAAGTTGAAAGAGTCTAGAACATCTTATGATGGACCAAAAGATACAAAGCAAATAGATCCAACCTTACAAAGTAAAGAATATAAGCTTGCATACATAGCTACTGACTTATCTTTTATGAAGAGAAAATTCAGATCAAGACAATTAAAGAGTAAAAATAGATATTCGCATGGTCTTATAAAGACTTGAAGGTGTAGATCCAAAGATTTGTCGACACACAATTCCTATGTGAGACGGTACTAACCATCAAGACAAAGGATATACACCAAGTTCATAAAATAATATGAGGTTTATGTTTTGCAAAAGATCAGAATGTTGAGAAGCTCAAATGGTTGGGTGTATATTGGCCATCCATGAAGACAAATGTTAATAGATTGATTTGTTGAGAATTGCGAAGAGTGCCATGAGATGTCCCCAACGACACTATTTCAAATCATAACAGTAACAAATGAACAAACATAAACACAACTATAGAGTCCAAGATCAAAACTATACTCTTGTTGGAAACAAGTTGTATAGGCAAAGGCAATATCAACACCTTTACTCATGCACTAGTGAAAACGAGTATATTCTTATTTCAGAGCAAGCATGTTAGATCATCGAGAATACATTTTTCAATCGATACAATAGCTAAATCTATCATGATGGCTTGAATTTGGTGGGCTACTCTACTCACATGTAAAAAATAGTATGTTAAATGATGGATTTTTCAACTGATACAATAGCTAGATCAATCATGATAGTGAAAACTAAGTGGCTTACTCTATTCTCAAAAGCAAAAGAGTAGCTAAATGATGTGTAGCATGAATTGTCGAAGAGATTAAAAGAGTTAGAGATTGGATGTGCAAAGACTTGCAACCATTGCTCATATTTATATTTATGCTCAAAAAAGGAAACAAAAACATTTCTTCAATTCTCGCCTCATAACGAAAGAGTTCAAAAAAAGAGACCTAATTCTAATATACTCCTTAAAGCCACACATCCCAAAATTTTAAGGAATGGGAATGGACCGTCTGTGATGGAAGATGTCTCGCTAAGTCACATTTCAAAGCTTTCCACTTTGGATAGAGATATCATAGCCAACTCGATTAGTGGATGTAGATTACAAAAGTGCCACTTTCCATTGGCCAATGAAATACTAAACAAATTGCATGCACCCAAAGCAAAAAATGAAGAAATAGTAAGGAGCACCAACCAGGGAAAAATTCAAGAAAGAAAAGGAATCTGATGTGATACTTTCTCAACAAAGGTGTGCCAAGCGAAGCAACCAGAAAACATGGGCAAAGGCCGCTAGAAGGAGCACATGCGTAGTCACGAATGGCAGTAGCTGGCAAGCATGAGCACAGGTGCAAGTCGTTGACATGGCGGGCCGCCAAGCGAGGGGGGGGGGGGGGGGGGGGGGGGGGGGGCCATCTTCATGGCGGAGACTGTCGCTACTTGAGTCTGAAGCTCTCTTTGTTTGGATGCGAGCCCCATGAGCTTGCCATTTTGTGTAGGCTTCAAAGGAAGGCCTTAAGAAAATGGAATTGTGTAGAATCTCCGTATGAATTGAACAAAATAACAGAGTTGCCAGTATGTGCCCACGATTTTTGAAAATATATTTAAAGAGAATCTGTTGTAGATTCTTTAGGTTAGAAGTGGTTGTTTGCTGCATGTAAGCTCGCGAAAGAAACTGCATGCAAGGGTGCGGAGCGATCGAGGGTCTCTCTCTGTCTCTCTCCGCGCCTCAAAGGCAATGTGGAGAGCTCTGTGTGTGTGTGTGTGTGTGTGTGTGTGTGTGTGTGTGTGTGTGTCTCTGTGAGGGCAAGGTTGTGGGAAGGGGAGCTCGCGGGCAGGGTTGTGGAGAGCAGGGATTTTAGAGGAGGGCGGGGAGAGGGGAAAGGGAGGGAATCTTCCCACTAATAAATTTATTTTTAAGCCTACCAAATGTATCAGTAGGAGCTAGTAGTAGTAGATGTGTTTTTTTTTTTTTTTAATGCTAACATAGAAGCCTGTATCACGGATTTCAGAGGTGGGGTGGTCTGAGCCAGCCGTGGAATGGGTGATACTCAATAGGAGCTAGAATAAGGTTCGAGTCCTCTATTCCGCTATTGGAAGCGAACGGATTGACTAAGCTGGGACCAAAGATTCCGTGGAGGAATCTAAGTATTGAACAAATAAAACCTACCCATCTTGAAAAAGAAATGAACGGAGAATCTTTAAAGATCGTCATGCAACGTGTGGTGTTAGCAGAGCTCGATCTGACGTGTACAGTGCAAGGAAAAGTGTAGCCAACGACTGGAATACCTTGAAGCATGGTTGAGAGAATTCGTGAAGAAATCGCTAGACATGGGCTCATGTTCAAGCGCCTGATGCACCCTTGCTATGCTAAACCCAACCATCAAACGCACCGTCAGTTTTTGTACAAAACTGCAAAACATGTGAACAATAATTGGAAAAAAAAAATCCATGCTTTATTGAGACCTGTGAAGTCTTCAGCACCACAGCTATACTAGAAATAAGACAAGACAATACGTGATCTCGACAGAAATGTTCGGTTACATATCGTACACTGACAAATGCTAGTACACTGACAGGATTCCAACATATCTGCAAAATAGTAATTACTGTGATCTTGCATCATTTAACAGCAAGACTGTTTCTAATAAAAATGTTGTTGTCTTCTCTGTAACATTAGCCCTCCTTTGACGATGAATGTGTGCTGCCACAAAAAGCTACCGTAATGCTGCAGTTTACAACATGCCCGAGGTAAACACGATGCACTCGCAAAAGATTCCAAGAAGTTCGCAGAGAACATCCGAAATGAAATGAGTTGCCTTGGGATGACGACTCGTACTATGCTCCATCCAAATGCTCTTTTTTAGCCACCTTGAAGTTTCGGGAGTCACCACGAAGCCTATTTACTGATTAACGTCCTCTATGGATCCCATACGATTGATGACCTCCACAAGCTCCACAAATTGATGGCACCATCATTGTTCTTTTCAGCAGAATTTATTGGCTTCTCCATCAATCTTATCCTGCTCGCAGATTAAACTACAAAAACCCTGTGCTGACAGTGAGGTCACTGAGATTGGAGAGAATATGAGAGCGTGTGGTCCCTATTTGATGAGCTAAATCGAGTTGCTCTTTGACAGCCAGCATTTCATAGCTGCAAGAATCACACATTTTCCCAACATGATTAATTCTTGCATTCAAAATAGTAACCGCTCCAAAATTCCAAGGGACAATGCTTACTGGAATAAAAGTTCACAATCTACAATATTATCTGGCCCGGGCCGATGTGTTTGCCCACATGCTTTGAATTGTCGAAATGCATTTGGATTCAAACCAGCAACGTGAGGAACAGCATCGACGAGTTTTTTTTGTAAAGACTGCAATCGGCGAAAGGTCAGCTCATCCAAGGGAGCAACACAGCCTATACTTCCATCAAGCGTTCCAAAAAGGAGAGCATATCTATTTGTGCGCGCAGAGCTTGTAGTGGGGAGCATGGGCAAGCGGGTAAACTTTGAAATGTGCGAACCGACATGGAATTCTGCTCTTGGCAGCAGCTTCTGCCCCTTCCAGCTCTCCACACTCTTTGGGGAATATGAAAATATCTGCCCCATGATTTAGCAACATAAAAGACTCGATTTTAAGGAGCACAATAAAATAATTACAAAACCATTAGTTTAACTTACCTGTATATTTTTCCGACTATCAGAAACCATCAGGCTAAGAGTGCTACCATCAATCAGAAATTCCGTTGCAAAACAGTCCAAACTTCCAAAATCCTTAGCTAAAAGAACAAGCTGTGCACCATCCTCTTTCCAGCATAAGAAATAAATACTCTTATGTATGTCACCAAACAGCACAAAATTTTTTACCTGTAAGATGGTTGGAAAAAAGGCTTAGACAGGAGTACTACATAATCTAAACTAATAGCTTTTATACAGAATGATGGAAAGTACAAATAGATATTGAACAAAAAGAGAGACATAGTACATACAATGTTCAGGCTCATGACATATAAAGGAGCATCATAAAAAGCTGTTCCTTCAAGATCGGTTCCATTCCAACTATGAAGAAATATCTTTGTTCCAATAGCTACAAGCAAATGACCCTGAAGGGCAGCTATAGCAGTGATCGCTCCTTGTTTACACTCCTTTGAGAAAACTTCAGTTGCCTGTTGAAAACCGTATTCAGATGATCAGGAAAGATGTAAACCAACTGTATGGAGATATAACTATCAGACAAACCAATACCCAGCATGAAGGATCATTTGAGTCCTGCCCGAGAGACATTAAAATGATTCGACCCCTTGAGGGAACATCTTCCCCTTGTACATAAGCAGTACCAATTGCAAGTAATGTTTGCATCTGCTCAGGACCCTGGCAAAGCCATCAAGCAATGTATGTTTCCTGAACTTCACAAGATGCTGATGAAAACAAATCCAGACACGTGTATGAAAACTGACCTTGACGTTCACAATACGAACGGTCAATGCATGCTCAAACATTTGCATGGGCAAGACCGTCCTTGTGTCCCACACTGTTCCTGCTCTTCCAGCTTCAATTATGCGGACTTCAAACTCTTCCAGATTGACCATCCGCTCTCCATCTTCATTCTCCAATTCGGTGATAAAGGCAGTTCCTTGATCAGCCGACTCTATTATCTGTGCCACTGGCTTTTGGACCTGCAAGTGATCGTACATCACTGGTTTAGACTACACGCGGGAAGCAAGCAATTTGAAAATTTCTAAGCCTGCCAATACAGTCCTGAAATTGCAGTTCAGCAAAATCTACAAGTCCTGGTTACAAACACCCGAGCAGGTGTCCAAGGCTCTCACCGTAGATGAAACAATGACAGCGTACAAATTTGCATCAGCATGATATGTTATTTGATGAGGTGTCCCTTTCAAAGGGATCTGAAAGGAAGTTCAAAAAGAAAAAAATATGTCAGAACTTCACAAAGGTCAAAAAGAGAAAAAAATTGTCAGAAATTCACAATAACTGGAGAACATAAGCTACAAGAGAATAGCCACCTTATAAGCAGCCCAATCAATGTCATAGTTTAAAATAGGCAACTGGCAAATCTTCAATAATCCCTGATAATATAAAAGAGACAAACTTATGTTTGAAAAAAAAAACACCGCAAGATTTGAAAGTGTCAGTCTCAGAGTGCAAAGAGACAGTACAGGAATCAAAGGCTAGAGACAGGATGACACAAAGCACTGAATACACAAAATCTAATATATACTAACTTGTGCAGTTACATATATGAGACCATGATTACAGTTGATGTTGTGCAAAGGAGTGAATGCAACAATTGCACCATCACAAAGCTGCAAAAACAAAACGCCTGTCAGCTGATGTCCGGAATGGCTGAACAATCTTCTTCTGGTTATGCATACCTGAGGATGTACTTGCAACCTTTCCCTAAAATTCATCAGCCAAACAGGCCTTGACCCTGTTATAAATGCACCTCTAAGCCCACTAACATTTCTGAAAGAAACAATACTTGGCTTAAGTGATGCAACATCATCTTCTCCAGAGGCCCGATCTAATCCCAACCTCACAAATCGCAGGTTCTTCAATCTTGATGTCACAGTGCCCAAGACGCCTGTTCCTGGTTCATTACCATCCTCTAATACTGGGCTATTGTCTGTTGCCTCGTACAAATAAGCATGATAGCAAAGACATGTTCCATCGCTTAATACTGCTAGCAGGAATGGTCGACCAAACTTATCACTCCACTTCTCCATGCAGACCTCGATAACATACAATAAAGCACTTGGATCCTGTTTCGCAGAGTCCTGTGTTTGCAACTCTATAGTCTCTTTTCGTGTTCCTTCCAGATTGGTTTTGGACAATCCTCTAAAATCATAGAGGAATCTGTATCCATGTGGAAGGTCGTTGATCGAAAAAACACAGATTAAGTTTGGAAGCTCAAACAGCTCCAGCCTTCCGCTTCGTCTGCAAATTACACAGTAGATATCACATTGAATACTATCAGACCCATCACTAATGTCCACTACGTCAAAAGTTGGAGCTAGCCAGGCATCCATGCTTGTTCTACGCAACCAAGGAGAAGGTCCTCTATCCTGATATAGAGAGCAAGCAGTAACTGGGTCCCCAGAGCTTTGAAACATTGGAGGAGAAGAAACTGAAACATTGCAGTTTGTAGGATCTGCAGACAAGCAGAAAAAATGATCAAACCACATTGAAATGCTAAAGAAGCTTCTTGGAGATCACACTGCAAAAGCTTGTGCCAATATCAAAATTCGGACTACCGCCGGTCACTAGTTGTAATGTCCCATCTGTCATCTTGAGCAGGACATAAGGATCTACAATCGATGCATAAGCAACACATATATTATCCAACTTGGAGGTTCCATCTACTTTTGAAGGACCAGCCTCAATGCGAAGCTCTTGAGTCATGTATGCTCCATCAAGCAACCGTACACCTCGAGAAAACACCTGCACAACTCGTTTCCTGCAGTCACAATTCACTAGATTCTCTCTCTCTCTCTCTCTCTCTCTCTCTCTCTCTCTCTCTCTCTCTCTCTCTCTCTCTCTCTCTGTGTGCTGCTCTGCACTCGCCCTGCCCCTGCTCGCACGCCCCCTCCCCCCCTGCTTGCTCACATCCCGGTGCTCTGTTTTCCCCCGCGTAGAGAGAGAGTGGGCTTTTTGGCCCTTTTCCCAACGTAGAGAGAGAAGACGATTCTTGTAATGGAAATGGTCTATGAGCTTTGAGAATAGCGGAATTAAGAGAATTAGAGTGAGCATTTTTGTGAGATTACTTTGAGAACATAGAGGGTGAACTTAATTAATGATAGCAACATGAACATAGTACTTAATTAACTTTGCATGAACAATACTTTTGCAAGAGAGAGAGTATTAGAGAACATGACAATAGTTGAGGACCGGATTTACTTGGAGCCGGTCCTCTCTCCAAAAGGCGTTTGTATTATAGACTCCCATCAAGAGAGACTTGTTACAATACAATCTTTGTGTTCCTTGTGACCTTGGTGATGCTATGAAGATGGAAAGCTTCATGCATCACGAGCTTAACATAAACTTTGCAAAAAGTATTAACTATCCCAAGCCTCAATCCCAAGGCCTCAAACACCTTTAAAGGTGGAGAGAGCTAGCAGGGAATGAGGGTAGAGAAGAGAAGGAAGAATCATCCATAGGAGAAAGAAATAGTTCCTCACTTATCATCACTCTTCTTGCTTATCATAGCATAATAGCATAGTAATGAAGATGAAGAAGATGGCAAGCTTAAGCATTGAAGCATGGCTCTTGGTTGGATTTTCATTCCATAGCCAAGAGTGTTGGTGTAGACTCTCCACTTCTCAACAAGCTTGGAGTAGGAGATGGAGCTCTTGCATTCCACTCCACACAATGAGAGAATGTGTGTGTGTGTGTGTGTGCGCGCGTGTGTGTAAGAGTATACCCCCCTCTCATGCTTGGTCCACCTCTCTCTCTCTCTCTCTCTCTCTCTCTCTCTCTCTCTCTTTTTATTTTATTATTTCATTTGAACAGTGTTCTCTTTTTCTTCTTTGAGAGAAAGAACTTAATTACTTATTTTTATATATCTAAATTCTTATTGGAGCCTTTAAAAACCTATCCAATAGCATTCAAGCACATCATGAAGGCCACATGTGGAGGATCATTTGAACATGTGTCTTTTATGCTTATTAAGTCATTTGGTTGAATTGAATACTTCAAGGATTTAATCAATCAAGCATCAAAACGTTGATGTCTCTTGAGAGTTGTCTTTGAATTGAATACTTCAAGAACCTTAGTCATTTAAGCATATGAAAAACACCTCAAGCTTTTAAGTAAGGTTCCCACTAACACTTAGCAAGCTAACAAGCACCTCATGCTTGAGTAGGATTCCCACCTCAAAGTCAGCCCTAGCTTGCATAAGGTCAAAGGACTTTTGAACACTAACTTTTGGAGGTCTTTAATGAAGCTAACCTTGAGGTCTTTAAGCTCCATTCGGTAGCATTGCTCTTTAACATATCATCTCTCATTTGGACCCCTTTTAACCTTGGCCCCGTGTTGAGACAAATCCATAAGCACATGTCTATATTCTAACTCTTATTCCTATTTATTCTCCCACATTAAATGACCAGTTTAATATGAAAATCATTTGGATTGGTTAGATATTAGATTTTATGACATTATCTCTCTTGAAATCATAGTCGTCCTCGACTATGAAGTAGAAGAGATAAAGTCTTAGTCATTAGTCTGCGTTTCTTTACGGGTAGAGGATCCCTTTTCACCCTACGACATCATTCCAAAATGCATGACTAGTCCATTTGGTGCTTGGGAGACATAGCTGCCGCAAGCATGTTTGCTCTTTAGTCCGTATCATACTCCCAAAGTAGAGTGACAAATTCTACTTCGTGTTTGAGTGACGTCGTCATTACAAACATGATTCTAAGCATGCATACTATTTGAATTTGTGAACAAAAGAGGATTAGTCTTATAAGACAAAAATATTGTTCATTTAGAAAGCATTTACATTTACTTACTCTAGAGCAGCATTGTAAGCATTGACAAGGTTCATGTACTATCCTTAAGCTGTGTTCCTTGCATCCATCTAGCATCTTCAAATGGATAATTTTTGAACTTAATAAGATACTGTCGGATAATCTTACCATGCCGTAGCACCTTGTCTTCATGCCGAAGGATAGCTTTGGGTTGTAGCACCTCTTCTTGGTCTTCCATTTCTGGAGGGTCTTCAATAATTGGTTCTATTGGTGGCTCTCCTTTGTAGGGCTTAAGTAGGCTCACATGAAAAGCATTGTGTATGAGCCAATAGTTGGGCAACTTAAATTGATAAGCCATGTCATTGATTGGCTTCAAGATTTGAAAAGGACCATAGTATCTTTTTGATAATTTAGCATAATACTTTTAATGGCCCGTAGGATTTTTGCCCGTCATTTGCCTCAATTGAGCCTTGGAAAACTTAAGTAAGACCCAATCATTTTCTTTAAATGTTTGTGCTTGTCAGCGACAACTTTTTGCCTTTGTTGAGAGATGGATATAGCCTCCTTAACCTTTTGAAAAGATTCTTGTAGGTCACGGCTATACTCATCAGCAATAAAGATCTTCCCATGTACTTTGTAGCAAGGGACTTTTAAGTCTTCCCTCTATGATCTCAAAAGGTGCTTTTCCTATAGTAGTATGGACAGTATTATTGTACCCATACTCTACAAGGGGTAAGTACTTCTCCCATTGTGATCGTTGATCTACTTCTGTAACATAAGTCTTTAGTAGATCGAGTATCATAAGATTGGCTATCTCACTTTGGCCATCCGTTTGTGGGTGGTAGGCCGAAGAGAAATTCAATCTTGTACCTAGATTTTCAAAGAGACCTTTCCAAAAATTACTGATCATTCTAGGATCTCTATCTGACACGATGGATGTTGGTAATCCATGGTGTTTGAAAATCTGAGATATGGAGATGGTTCCCATTTAATGTGCGTTAATAGTCTTTTTGATAGGAATAAAGTATGCTTGCTTGCTAAACTTGTCGATTAGTGTCCATATTCCCGTATTCCCATGGATAGACTTGAGTAATCCAAAGATAAAATCTATGGATATACTCTCTCATGGTGAATTAAGGATTGGCAATGGTTGGAGTAATCCAGGTTTCTTCCCTCTATCATACTTAGTCTTTTGGCATACCACACATTTTGAAACATACTCTTGTATGTCCACTTTCATGGTAGGCCAATAGAAGTATGTTTCTACTCCTCGAAGCGTAGGTTGAATGCCTCTATGCCCCTCATAGTGAGGAGCATGGGATTCATACATGACTTTCTCACGAAGGGAGTGGGTACCACATAGCCTATTGCCATGCAGAAGATAACCATCCTGCAAGGTGAATGGTTCCTTTTTCTTCCCCAAAGCAAGGGTTGACATTACATTTTTGAAGTCAGGGTCAATAGCATACTCACCTATCATGGAAGATAGATCATTCTGAGTTGATATAGACACCGCATTGACTTTTGGTCGTAGTGAAAGTGCATCGGCTACTTGATTGTGCTTACCACCAATGTGAGCAATATGAAAATAAAATTGCGAAAAAAAAATTGCCCACCTCATTTGTTTGTCGGAAAGCTTGGTTTGCGTCATGAAGTACTTGAGACTTTGGTGGTCTGTTCGTAAAATGAATGGAGTCCCCAATAAATAGTGCTTCCATGTATCTAGGGCATGTGGAACGGCTAAAAGCTCTTTCTCATAAATGTCCAAGACTTGTTCATCCGTATTGAGCCTTCGGCTCTCATATGCTATGGCATGCCCTTCTTGAAGAAAGACTGCTCCAAGGCAATCACCAGAAGCATCACATTGGACCTCAAATGGCTTTGAGAGATCTGGAAGCATGCGCAGACTTCTCAGTCTGGCTTCCCTTCTTCATACAGGATGATTACGGTGCAAACAGCTTGGTTTAACTACATCTCTTCTCAGAGGCCCTTCATAGCGCAGACTGTTGAGTCTGACTTTTCCCTCATCTTGGATTACCCTACCTACTCACAAGGCACCATCCAGTGGTGGTTCATGCGGTCTATCGGTGACTGTTGCAGCTTGCGGTAGCTTCTACAGTGCAGGCTGTTTAGTTTGGCTTTCCTTGTTTCGGAGGACGTGTACTACGCAGATTGCTACATCTGGCCGTCTTGGAGTTTTTCACAACTTAGCCACCTGGCCACCTTGGGTTGCAGGTTCATGCATTGACAGGCTTCCAGTCATGCTCATGACGGTTCATGGGCTTCCCCATTTCCTCTAGACGGTTTGACTACAAATAGCACATATCCTACTGGACAGGACACTTGCAAGCCTATTGGCACTTCTTTTACGACAAGGAGTCGTTTTCACGCTCAATTCGATACGTTCACGCAGTATCTCCACCCTGTATCAGCAGAGTACAGTAGTTTGCTACACTCTTCGTGATGGCACTTTACCATGGAGATCTCTCGACGGTTCGAACAAGCCAGAGTGTTGCAGACATCTTCATCCTTTGTCTCACATCTTCGGCTTCATGTGGTTTGTTCAACATACGGTGCTAAGAGGGGGTGTTAGATTTACACCACTCTGCTGCTTCACATAGGTCTACGGCATACTTGTACCGCTAGTATGTCTCCAGGCTGGCCACCCATGTATAGGCTGCAGTTTTGTTCGGCCGTCCAAGTTTGGGACAGCTGCCCACCCAGTATGGACTCCCCTTGGGCACTCATATATATGGGGTCAGTGGGGTACCCATTTCACATACGTTGTATTGACAGGTCCTCTTCCTTGGTACTCATGGGGGGCTTATCACCCTTTCTTCCACATACACCAGCGTTTTGTGCTCTCTCTCTCTCTCTCTCTCTCTCTCTCTCTCTCTCTCTCTCTCTCTCTCCCCCCCCCCCCCCCCCCCCCCCCCCCCGCGCACACTCTCACATGATACCTTTTCGTATTATGTAATCAAAGTTACAAGCCCGACGGCATTATATCTGCCAGTAGGGACACCGAATAGTATGGATCTGATGGTGAAAAAACCCTTGTAATGTTCAACATCCACAAACCATAGGGGAAGTGATACAAAGTTACAAAGATGGGTGCTACGATGAAAGCTAGGAGCAAGGGAGTAAAGCAAGAAGGAAGCAAAGAGTTGAAGCAGAAGCAGAAGCAAGCCACCTAGACCTCGACAAGGAGGCCGTAAACTTCAACCAAAGAATCTCCAATAGCCAACTCTTGGTCTCCGAGGCCATAAGCAGACGTATCCGAGCAGAAAAAGCACTACCACCACCAAAGACTCTGCATGAAAACTCCATAACCTGTCACAAACCGGTGACGTGGCTGCCCAGTACGCACACACACCCCCTCTCTTGGCATGGAACAATGCCATGCTGGCAGAAATGATGACGTGGCTGTATTGTACGGATCTGGGAAATACAGAACCCTGCTGACATGGCATTGCCATACAATCTCCGCGATTCACAGCGCAAAAAGCAGGGCTGCTGACGTGGCAGACTGCGTACGGATTTTCAGCTACACTTTCACCTGTTTTTTGGCTACCCAAGGCAGTTGAGAGAGAGAGAGAGAGAGAGAGAGAGAGAGAGAGAGAGAGAGAGAGCTTTTGCTTTATTTATTGCAAGGCTTTTAAATTTAAAACTTTTGGGGCTCTGCTTTTAGCATCCCTTGTAAACCTTTATAAGTGTGGCTAGGCCTCTCACTTCTCATAGCATCTGGACGCAGTCTGAGAATGAAAGCCTCCCACTCCTTTCTTCTTTGAGTTGCAGATTAATACAAAAAGAAATACCAAAAGGGACGCCAATCTTTGGGGCCAATATCTCTAGGCACGAAACTCCGTCGGGCCGTGTCGAATCAATTTGTAAATTGTGAACTGTTTTGAAGTCAATTCTTGCCGTATTGCGGTAGAATCTTGACTTGGAGTGTCCAAGTCTGTTACAGCGGTATCAGAGCGCGGCCGATTTCTCTCCGACCGAGAAATCCGATCCTTTTTACGCAGCAATTATGGATTCAGACAAAGATCAGTCGACTTCCTCTGCATCCCAGATGCGTGAAGAGATTACGAAGAAGATTCACATGAGGAGTACGGCCCACCTCGGCCTACTCAGGCAGAGCTTGAAGAGATGGAACGTCGACGATTGATCGACGATGCAACAAAGATGATGCGAAATTTTGCGAAGGACCCGAAATTTGCAAAATTTATGAGCCAGACATCCTTCGACGAGGTGCATTCACAATGGCGGCAAACCACCCCTCAAACCGGCACTCAAGAAACATCCTACTCCAAGGATGTATACAGACCAAGAATTAGAAGAGGTGGTTGATTCACGGATTTCTCAGCTTTTTGACGCGCAGAACAAAGCAGAAAAGCACGACAAAAAAAAGAAGAAAGGAACTGACTTCCCGCGTTATGTGGGTCATCGGTCTACATTTGCATCGGCAAGAAAGTTGAAGAAGCGTGTTCGATTTGAAGGAGTACCCAGTTCTTCTTCTCCTTCTTCTTCTTCTTCTTCTGAGAGTTCTTCTAGCTCCTCTGACTCGAGCAAAGAAGACAGAAAAGGGAAAAAGCGAAGCAAAAGACAAAGCTTCGGAAAGGGCAAGAAAAAGGCAAAGAAGTCTAAATCTCGCCCAGTTGTTGACAGTTCTAAGGAGGACTCGTCTTCGGATAGTTCGCACTCTGACAACAACAGCTTTTATGCAAAGAAGAAGAATTTTTATAAAGCCAACCAGTATGACTTTCTGGAGGATAAAAGCAAGAAAGTCCGAGAGTTTAAAGAAGGTGGACAATCAATTAAATTTGACACGTTTTTTGGATATCGAGATGCTTCGAAGGCTTTGGCCTTCATACAGCAGTTTGACTTAGCTTTCTCTGGAGGCCGTTACTCAGAGCACTCCAAGATTCGGAGGGCTACCTCTTACTTCAAGGGAAATGCTCGAACTTGGTGGTCTAGCAGTTTGACTTAGCTTTCTCTGGAGGCCGTTACTCAGAGCACTCCAAGATTCGGAGGGCTACCTCTTACTTCAAGGGAAATGCTTGAACTTGGTGGTCCACGCTTCTATTGAACAAGACAGCGCAAGTAAAATGGCTGAAATTTAAAAGGCTTTTTATTTCTTCTTGGCTGACTCAAGAGTACAAACGCGACATACAAACTACTTGGAACCATCTTCAGATGACCAAGAAGGATACATTGGACGCATATTGCGAGAGATTTGGAGCTCCTTTCTACCAGCCTCTTCATTTAAGAAGATCACGTTCAAAGAACAGATTGAGCGGTTTACCTTGGGACTTATTATAGAGATCCGAGATCATTGCTTAGAACAAAAGTCAAATTCCATTCAGGAACTGATGAGTCATGCAAAACGGGGTTTTGCCATTCATTCAGGCAGTATGACCTACCCCACCGATGAAATCATGACGCACAGGACCGAACAGACTTCGAACAATCAAAGTAGAAAGAAGAAGAGCAACCCAGCAAAGAAAGAAAAGGATGCATGACCCAAGCTCACTCTTCGAGAGAGAGCTCTCTACATCAAAGAGGGGAAGTGTTTTGAATGCGGGGAAACTGGGCATATCTCCGCAAAGTGCCCTAAAAAGGCACCGAAAGAACATAACGACAACGATGAAGACAGGCCTGAGGGTTCGAAAGCAGCTGAGGAACGTGGACAAAAAGACAAGCTGAAAGCAGGACTGGTTCCAGATTGCATGGGTACTCACCCAAGCACGATTGACGAGAGTTCAGAACTTTGCCGAGCATGGGGCAAAGTGAAAGACCAAGAAGCCCTGATCTTCTTTGATGGAGGAGCCAAGGCCAACTTCATTTCACCTGAATTGGCGGCACGGCTCAAGATCACACCCGATCGGATAGGACCACTAGCAAAGGCAATTCTAGTGGCACCCGGCAGAGACGTAGCCATTACACGTGTCATTGGCAAACTTCGGTTGCATTGTCAGGGGTATTTGGGGCATGAGGACTTCTACATAATGTCCTTGGAAGGTTGTTGGTCCGAGCCATGAGTAAAAACAACACTTTTCAATCATTCAATACTCCCCCCGCAAATAACCACAAAGGTCCGAGCCATGAGTATGAACAAGCATTCTCAAATCATTTCTCACTACTCCATCCAGGACTAAAATCACCAATCATTGAAACTAGTATTAAAACCAGAGTCAAACAATTCAAATCGGCACCAAGACAAGTTCAAGACAGATACCATCCATTTCAAACAAATTTCAAACAATACTTTCTAGCTATAAAGAAAAACAAGTAGAGAGCTCATTCAAGGTTTTGTTCGGACAACCGAACTTTGAGGACGACTGGCTTGTCCTTCTACATCACGGTGATGGTTCGGTTCCGAACCTAAAGAGTCGCATCGTTCTTGTCGTGCCAACGCATGCCCAAGAGAACGTCGCAATTGCCCAACTTCATGATGTGGAAATCAGCTTTTCCATGATAATCTTCAATAGTCACTGGAAGAGCACCAATGAATGGTACCGCTTTCTGAGTTTGCCTCGTGTCTAGCTCAACTTCAATTTCTTCACCCTCTGCATCATAATCAAAGTGCATCTGCTTTAAGAATTCTGGATGGATAAAGTTCTTTGTACCTCCCAGGTCAAAGAAAATGAGGGCTTTGAAGCCATTGACTTTGCCATATGCTCGACACAATTCATTTGTACTCTCAAGGCGTATGCCATAAATATCAAGAACTAGTCCAACAACGGGTCTAGCTCTCTTAGCAGGAGGTGATGTTGGGATTATGTTGACTGTTGGTACGCGCGTCGGCTCCTTTGGTCTATCAATGCGTTTGGGACAACTAGAATGACTATGCCTTGTTTGAAAGCATCCAAAGCATCGGCCTTCTTGTAGTAAGGTGTCTCGTTGTTCAGGCGTCAAACGAGGACTTTGCGGTTGATTTTCACGTAACGAATTTGTTCGTTGTTGCCGAGAGTTGTGATTAGTGGCCGGAGATTCTTCTGTGGTAAACTCTAGCTTCCCCTTCATCAGTTTGTAGCCGACCGCGGCATGGTCCATAAGTTCTTGCATGGTGGAGACTTGCTTGGATAGACAATATTCCTACAATGGTGATGGTAGTCCAATGGTGTATCGCTCGCATTGGGCCTCCAAGGGAACAAATCTAAAGAAGGACACCGGAAGGTACACGACGAGAAACCTTTGGTTATATTCGTTCATGGTTTCGGTGGCAAGCATTTTTCAAGTTGCCCCACTCTGCCCAAATCCAGACTTCAAACATAGAAGTCGTGTAACTACGTGCCAAAACTGTCTTGAAAGCTTGCCAGGTCCTTGGAGCATGTGGTTGTGTCGCGATTGAACTCCACCATTGCATAGCATTATCTTTAAGAAATCCAACTGCTCGAGAAATCTTGGATTCTTCTGTATAGTTCCTCAAAGCATAGATGTTGTCGAATTATTGTAGGAACTACAATGCTTTCTTGCGATCTTTCACCCCGGAAAAAGTGAAAAATTTGACTGTCGTACCGCCATCTTTAAAATCTTTGGGTTGGTTAGGCGCATATCCCGGGTATGGATAATAAGGGTATCCCCATGGGCTCCAACCATTGTAGCATGGTGGAGGTGGGGGCAATGGTGGTGGCAAAGGCGGTTGCACTAGATCAGGGTCAGATGGCTGCACCATATTCCTGAAAACTCCCCAATCCGAAAAGACGACTGAGAAGGTTGCCAGTTGGAAGCTCTCGTACTTTCTGATGCCAGAGGAGGAGGTACCACTTGGGGCATCAGAGGGGGTAACATGTAGTTCAAAAATTGTTGAAAACTTTTCAACATCGGATTATTCTGTTGAGGATGCTGCGAAAGAATGTCGTAGAGTTCGTTCAACAGAAACTGCAAATATTCTGTTGAACCCATGAATTCCATGTCTTGGGTTCTTTATGGCTTATGCCCTGTAAGGCAAAGCGATGAAGACGGGAGCACGCCCGATGCGCGATGAAGTAAGGGTGGGAGTAGCTAATAAGTCCGAGGTCGGGGCTCGAGAATACTTCAAGTAAATTCCAATAGCTCTGTCTGCTCTTTTGTAGGACCAGTATGCTTTCAGAAAAGCACACACCTAATGCTCTGATACCACTGTCACAAGACGGGCACCACATGCCAATAGAAAAGAACAGATTGAACAAACTTTCAGCACTTCAATAACAATTGAACTGAAAGAGAGAGAGAGAGAGACGACACTCACTTCAATAACAATTGAACTGAAAGAGAGAGAAAGACAACACTCGACACGGAGTGGTGGAATTTCACCCCAGAGAGTATTAGCCCTAAACCTTGGCGCCCCTTTCGATATTTCTTTATATTGCTTCAAGTCAGTACAAGCCAATACTCCAGACTCTGTACCTTCTCTAGGAAGCATGCCAAAGAATGAGTCCATGGCCTCATATTTAAAGGCCCTAGGCCCCAAAAACAGTTTACAATGAAAAGCCTTCAAACTCAAAAGCAATGCCAAAAAGCTGCCAACGTAAATCATGGAATTTCGTACAACTGCCACGTCAACACTGTCAGTGCGTTTTAGCGGAAATCTGCCACGTCAACATTGTCAACGCAAAATCCGGGATGTCCATACAACTGCCACGTCATCAATTTTTGGCGCAAGTCTTTCTTTGTGTGTGTGTGGGTCCTGCTTTATTTTAATCCTTTATGTCATTTGAGGCCCCATCGGACGGGGTCTCCATAAGTTGGTAGGACTTCTTCTACTGTTACTTGTTCTTCTTAGGGTTTAGGCCCCTCGGCCGGCAACAATAAGTTGGCTCCACTCTTCAGGGCTTTGACACGTCAGTAGTTTGTGACAATTACTTTCTAACAAGAGTCCAGGTTTCAAGGGAGAGCTGGTGGATTACCTATGTGAGAAGCTTCATGTGCATCACAGGTTTCCCCATTGCAATGGCATGAATGAAAGGTTTAATGGAGAGCTCATAAGGATGACAAGAAAAAATGTGAAGACTTGGGATTTAGAGCTACATTGTGCTCTATGGGCTTATAGGATTGCCATCGAGTCAAGTACTAGTTTCTCTCCCTTTCATCTACTTTTTGGTAAAGAGGCTTTACTTCCTATTAAGGTGGAGATACCAGCTTTGAAGCTAATGCTAAAGCTTGAAGAAGAGCCCAATGATGCATTCAAGGAGAGGCTTCTATATTTGCAATGTGTACAGTTGGATAGGTTTGCTTGCTTTTGAGCATTATGAGCAGGTCTTTAAGAACAATCAAGCAAAGGCAAATGAGAAGGTGAAGGACAAAGACATCAAGAAGGGTGACATGGTGCTTCGTTACAATAGTAAGCTTGATAGCACTTTTCAAAAGAAGTTTCAAATAAAGTGGCAAGGTCCTTTCTTGGTCTTAAACAGGTTTCCAAATGACACATATCAGCTTGCTAACTTGGATGATACCCCACATAAACCACGTGTTAATGGCTACAGGTTGAAGAAGTATATTGCAAGGTTGACTCTAATTGAGAACGAGCCTTCTTTTCAGCAATTTGTTGATCATGGGGCTAAGTATGAAGATGAAATGAAGACTCTCTCATGTGGTTTACAGGATCTCTTTTGTGTTGCTGATCATAAATGATCTGGCAGGCTGGTGTGTGGCAAACTATGTTGGGCGCATTTTCGGCACCCCGGTTTTTGTAAATTTGTACATATGGACATAACGCCTGATGTCAAAAGGGTGAGTGGAGTTTCTTTTTGTGGGTTTTTTAGCTTGCTTTAGCAAGCACATATACATACAGGGCAAGTCACTAGCATAACACCAGCTGTTGGGTTACTGTAAGTGCTCGTAAGTGAGTTTTTTGAAGTGAGACTTGTATATAACTAAAACTCATATGGAAACTTAAAAAAGTTCAGCCAAAGATCAGAAATTTGCAGGTTTTAGCTCGTTGTGCCTCCTTCATGGAATTTTAATGCAGTTTTTTCCCTCGCATTGCCTTCTCTACATGTAGTCGTGCCAGAACAGCTTTCTGTTCGCATCAATTTTGCATATAGCGGCGTGTAGATTCAATTTTGGTCATCTTCAGCTTTCTCGCCAGTCATTTTTCAAGCTTTAAAATGCCCCAATTTGAGTTGTGCTTTTCAAGTTATGATTAGTTCTCTGCAGGGTTATGGCTATGGCAACCTAGTAGCAAATTGTGTGCAGACAGATTTGGAGGGCATGTATCTATGAATTGTGGAATTGATGTTGAGGTTGTGGGTTTGTGATGTTCAATTGTGAAAGGGGAGGGGGGGGGGGCTTTTCTTCATATGCATTGGTCGACGTGTGCTGTAAATCCGTGCTTTGACAGGGTTTTGCTCCTATGTGATGTGGTCCTTTGGGTGGGCGTGTGCTTGTAAATTCCCAAGGGAACATAGGCCTTTTGGTTGGGGTTTACTAAGAGTGGTTTTGATATACTTTTTGGTGTTGAGGTTGAAGTTTTAACACTCTTGGGATGCAAAGCTATAGAAATGTCTCATTTTCTTTTGCCCAACAACAGTAAGGAAAGACATTAACAGGATAAAGCATGGGAGAGCTTATGATCATGAGGGATTAGTGCCCGAGCATTTTAATCATGCCAGAGATATGCTTGAGCCTTGCATAGCTTCTAGCTATGATGTTAAATCGTGCTATGTGTGAGGGCCTCCCTGAGACTTGGAGTTTGTCTACTATCGTGCGTATTGTAAAAGCAGGAGACCCTAGGTACGCACTCCCAAGGGGATTTCTACCCTGATTCGCTCCACTATTGAAGTGAAGCAGGGATGCCTGCTATCTCCTACTTTGTTTGGTATGTATGTAGATGAGGCCTCTGATTACATTACGAGACTAGGGGACAGAGGAGAACAGCTAACAAGGACATAGACCCCACTTTTGTTATATGTTGATGATATTGTGCTGATTTTTGACTCCCCAGAGGAAATGGAGCTCCATTTGGATGGCTTACATGTGTTTGCGGAGGATAGTGGATTGTCTATCAACCTTGGTAAAACCAAGGTTATGGTGTTTAGCACCACAATGCAGTGGGTCAAGAGGTCGGCTCCCACATTTACCTATGGGCAAGAGATTGTGGAGTATACAGATGCATATACTTATCTGGGGGTAGTTTTCAATGGGCCAATTTTTCCGCAGAGAAGAGCAGCAGAGGCTAGATTGACCAGAGTCTATGCAGCTTGGGCAAACTTGAAAGGATGTGTTTGCAGGCTCAATTTCAGGAACTTGTCACAAAATGGTGATGTGGCATGACCACCCGCAGACAGAGCTGATGACGTGGTAGAAAACCGTATGGAAAAGCAGCCCGAATTTCATGCTGACAAATGCCACGAGACAGCAGTACGAATTTCTTGGATTTGCGCCAACTAATGACGTGGACAGACAGTACGGATTTCCTAGATTTGTGATGGCAGGTGCTGACGTGGCAGTCTGTACGGAGTTTCGTAAATTGTGCTGAGTGCTTTTTCAAGTAGATTTTTTACTAGATGTTTTTGGGACTTTTTGCTTTAAAGTTTAGAAGCTTTTGGGGCTCTGCTTTTGGGCATCCCTTGTAATAATAAATAAGTCCAAGGGGCCTCACTCTTGAGAGCATCTGGACGCAGAGTCTGAGAGCAGAGGACCCTTCGAGAGTTGTACTCTTTCAAGGATTAACATAATAAAGAAATACCGAAAGGGACACCATGTTTTGGGGCCAATACCTCTGGGCACGGAACTACGCCGAGCCATGTTGACTCAAGTTTTAAATTTGTGAATTATTTTAAGTAATTCTCTCGTGTGTCGTGCCAGGGGGTGCCCAAGTCTGTGACACAACCTCAAACCAAACTTTCGCTTTTGGATACCTCAGCTATCATGTATGGGGTGAAGATTTGGGGCCCCTCAGTTGGTTGTCACAGCAGAGCTGGCAGCACTAAGAATGGAAAGAGATGGAGATGCCCTTCGTATCTATGATTTCCCGAATGATTAGAGCCAAGGCCTCAGTACCTCATGAGATTATTAGAGCAGAGCTAGATGCCGCTCTGGTGCTGATTGAGGCAGTTACTAGATCAGTCTCTTTCATACATAGCTTGCGGGACCTTCCCAGAAACAAATATGCCCGGCTTGCTCTTGAGTCTTCCCGACAGTCATTCTTACGAGGATACACGGCTCGCTAGTATGGACAAATGACTTCTTGATTCTAGATGCAAGGTTTTAGCATAGACAGACTGCCTCCCTTCAAATACTCTTGGGAAGCTCCCTCTCTCACTATGACATGGACAGAGATTACTAGACTTATCTACCAGAACTTGATTCAGATGGACACCAGGAGGACTTGTACGAGGTAAGCGCCGCTCATTCAATACGCCTTTACACATCATTGAAATTCAAAAAAAAATCACAAAACTATCAACTAGTTCGGATCCCACCTCCACTAGAGGCACACTGATTGATTGTGCGATGGACCTAGCCAGATCCACGATCCAATAGAGGAGGGCACCCCAGTATATACGGAGGAGGAGGAGGATTATTTTGGCGCGCCATGCACGATACCCTGTTAGGTTTTTGACCATGGAGGACATCGAGGAGATCGGACACCGACCGATGCTCGATTTACTTTGAGCTAAAAGATGTCCCCTTCTTGGTAGCTTAAGTTTCTTGCATCCCTCATTATTTTATACCTTTGTATTGACTAGAGAGCCTTTAGTCTTTCCCCCACTTTCACTTTCACTACAACATTTTGTTTACGATGTTAGTCGTTCTTTTAGCACACAGACTTTGTATTAGATTCACCAATTTGTAACTTGTTGGTCTCATAGGTCATTTTGGCCTCTTGTAGAGTCTAGACATTAATATATCATTTCATTCCTCTCTCTCTCTCTCTCTCTCTCTCTCTCTCTCTCTCTCTCTCTCTCTCTCTCTCTCTCTCTCTCTCTCTCTCTCTCTCTCTCTCTCTCTCTCTCTCTCTCTCTCTCTCTCTCCACGTAAATCTTCTTTTGCATATGCACGAAAACAGAAGAAGCAAGTGCGTTTTGAAGGACAACCTGAGGCAAAGCAAAGCCGGCAGCGCGACCTGAGGCAGCTGGTGTGCACCTGCGAAGCAGCCACCTACACGAGCTCAAGGGTTGTTGAAGGTGTGCACAGCAATCAGTCTGCGCAGCAGAGGGGCTGAAGAGTGCAGAATGCGCACAGCCACAGAGTAGAACAGCGCGAAGGTGAAGGGAAGGCAAGCGAGGCCTGCACGCGAAGCAGGGAGAAGTGCAGGAAATTGATGCGCGCAACCCAAGATGCGACAGGCAGAAGCAAGCAGGGGGAAGGAGGAGTGTGAGCGGAAGAAGCAGAAGCGGGGGAAAGAGGAGCAGGCAGGGGACTACAGCTGAAGGAGCAACTCTCTCTGAGGATGGACCAACCAGATGAGTTGGATGATACAAGTAGCTTCATCACTCCACAAAAAATGCAAGCGAATTTCAAGCGGAGGAACAGAGAAAGTATACTCTCGCCAGGTTCTTTACGGGCAGGGAAAACCATCAGAGTCAAGGATGATGTATTAATGGAAAGAATTCAAGTAATGATTAAATCAGAGCTCAGCTTTATGAGAGATGATATTAGGAAAGAGATGTATGCAAATGCGGATAACTATAAGAATTATATGTATGCAGATATGAGGAAAGAATTGGATGAAGCGATGCTTGGTAAACATGATGAGATGTACGCATCCTTGAAAGGGGAGATGCAGAATTTAGTGCGGACAGAAGTGAATGTTATGGAATGTATTATGCAGAAAAAATTAGATGAGGCAATTGCAAGCTTTGATCCCTGGAAAACAAATGTGGAAAAGTGCATAAAGGAAAAGGATGCAGTGATTGAAGAGCTTAAAGGGGAGCTTGCAGCTTGCAAGATTATGCCCAAAATGGAGAGGGAAAATCAGCATTCGATGTTGAAGGAGCTTGAGGAAATTAAGGAGCAAGTGGAAACTTTGCGCAAAGGGGAAGAGCAAAATTCGAAAGCGGCCTCTTCATGGGCGGAGCGCCTTTTTAAAACACAAGAGAAGGTTGACGAAGCAGAAAAATGGATTGCGGGTGCAAAGAAAGGTAAGGCCCAAATGCCAAAAGCCGTGCAGACTTCTACCATCATCAATATGACCATTGAAGAGGAACAGAAGAGGAAGAATAGAGCCATGCATGTGCGTATTACAGGTATCAAAGACACTAGAAATGTAGAGGATGAAGTGAAGGAACTCTTGCAACGCATGGGCATCCCGGAACCTACGCATACAGGTGCTTGGAGAGTAGGAAAGAAGGGAATTGATGGAAAGGGAAATGTCAAAGAGAAAGCACTTATTTTGCGATTCCCAACTATGGAATCAAGGAAGGAATTCCTAAAGAAGAGACCAGCACTTAAGAACACAGGGATATTATGGGGGATGACCTTACTTTGGCGCAAATAACACATATGCAAGAGTTGATGCCAGAGATTAAGGCAGCAAGGGAGAAAGGAAAAATTGCATTTTATAGAGGAGGGAAAGTAGTGGTTTTGGAACAGCGCACAGCATGACGGTGCGAGACCTATGGGACCACACTCCGGATGGCGGCATGGAATTGTAATGGATCTTATAGATTGGATGTGAGTGCTTTTGAGGATAGCTTCAGAGATAGAGACATTGTTTTTCACTCAGAAACGCATTTGATGTCTGGACAGTTGATGGCACGTGTGACTCGTTATTTATGGGAAAAAGCTTGTAGACCAGATGCTAGATCCCAGCACGGGAGCCAGGGTTCAGGAGGTGTAGCTGCCTTATTCAAGGAGGAATTGCAGCCGCTATTACAGATAGTTCGGAGAGATGACCAGGCGAGATACATGTGGGTGAGACTAAGAGCTGAGACGGGCAGATTCTTATATATTGCTATATGTTACTTTCCCCCTAGTATTTCAGTCTATGCCTCACCCAGAGGACAATCTCCTTTCTCTTTACTTGATGATGACATATGGGAGTTTTCTAGAGATGGAGATATCATTCTCCTGGGAGACTTTAATGCCAAGACGGCCAACTCCCAAACGGTATTCTATGATACCTTAGAGGAGATACTCAGAGAAGTGGATATTTCGGAGATGGGGCTTGACAGACACTCAACAGATAGGGAGCATACAGAGTATGGGAGATATCTCATGGAGATGACGGCTATGCATGGTTTGGCCATACTTAATGGAATAGAGATTTTTCCTTCTTCTGGGGGATTTACATGCTTTCCGCACAGACATGGGGCTAGTACAGTGGATTATGTCATGACTTCACCGAGCTTCATTTCTAGTATTCAGGATCTTAGTGTGGGATCTAGACCTGTTGGAATAGCAGTGGACCATGCTCTTTTGACTTTTTCAATCTCCTTCCAGTACAGTGCTTCTCAGACACCACAAAGGATTGCACACACACGATATGCTTTTACACCAGAGACCGACTCGGTGTATATAGAGGAGATTTACAGACGGATGTGGGCAGCCGAGCCAGTTTATACTGTGGAGGAGATTACTACTCTATTGACTGAGATCTTGCATGGGGCAGCAACAGAGGCATACCCACATACTCGACCAGATCAAAGAAGACGTTCTGGGAGCATACCTCAAAATAGTTGGTATGATGATGAGTGCAGAGAGATGAGAGCTCAGATTCAGCGCGAGCTTGTACTTGGGGTGATCACATATAAACAGTCTCGGATTGCTCTTCGGCGTCTAGTACGACGGAAGAAGCGGGCCTTTTAGCCCAGTTGGAACGTGATTTGTATCAGCTCTTTTTGAGTCGAGATTCAGGGGAGGCCTGGCGTTTCTTCCATGAGCACTCCCCCCCTCCAGTGATTACTTCTCCCAAAATTTGGGGTCAGTATGCAGCATCATTATATACAATACCGGGGCAACCGCCTCTACCAAACCCCCCAGAGCCATGCCCAGACACCAGTACCTTCTTTACCACTGAGATGGTGAAGAAGGCCATTGACAGGATGAAGACTAGGAGAGCATATGATCATGATGGTTTGGTGGCAGAGCACTTGATACATACTAGAGATTTATTGTCAGAGGTTCTTGCGCGGTTGTTTAACCGGGTCATGTGTGAGGGACTGCCCAGGTCTTGGAGTTTATCTACTATTGTACCTCTCTTTAAAACAGGGGATCCCAAGGTACCAGGGAATTACCGTACTATTATGGTAGCGCACACATTAGCACGGTTGTACCCGTCCATCCTGGAGCAATAACTGAGTAAATGGGCAGAAAATGAGGGCATACGAGCAGTAGGACAGGCTGGATTTAGGAGGGGTTTCTCCACCTTGGACCATATTCTTACACTTGGAGCCATTATTGAGGAGGGTAGGGCACATGGGAGACGGATGTATTGTTGCTTTGTGGATTTCTGCAAAGCATTCGACACAGTACCGAGAGCCAGATTGATGCACAGGTTACAAGAGTTGAGAGTGCCCACAGAGATCATTTGGGGGACCATGGCTTTATACGGCTCAGTGATTGGCCACGTACGCACTCCTAAGGGGATTTCTGACATTGTGAATTCCACTATTGGTGTGAAGCATGGGTGTCCTCTGTCCCCTACACTATTTGGTATGTATGTAGATGAGGTTTCTGACTACATTGACAGAGAAGGCGACAGAGGTGCTCAGCTAGCAGGGACATGGATCCCTTTGTTACTATATGCTGATGATATTGTGTTGATATCAGAGTCACCAGAGGGCATGCAGAGACAGTTGGATGCATTACACAGCTTTGCGGAGGATAGTAGATTGTCTGTGAACCTTGGTACGACCAAGGTTATGGTGTTTAACACTACTCCGCAGTGGGTCAGGAGATCGGCACCTACACTTGTATATGGTCAGGACACTGTGGAATACACAGATGCATATACATATCTTGGGGTGGTATTCTCGGGACCGAGGTTTGCTATGAGGAGAGCAACAGAGACTAGACTGTCTAGAGCATATGCAGCACTGGGAGGGCTAGAGAGGATGTGTTCGCAGGTTCAGTTTCACAAACCACGAACAAAGCTATGGCTTTTTGATACTTTGGTTACTTCAGCTATGCTTTATGGGGTACAGGTGTGGGGACCATCTGTGGATCATGACAGGTGGAGGAACATGGAGAGGCCCTTGGTATCTATGATCTCTCGGATGATTAGAGCCAAGTCCTCCGTACCACATGCGATTATTCGAGCGGAGCTAGCAGCCCCTCCTATACAGATTGAGGCTATTACCAGATCCGTGTCCTTTTTGCACAGCCTATGGGATACACGTGGAGGCAGATACGCTAGATTGGCTCTGGAGTCTTCTAGACAGTTAGCGACGCAGGGAGACACATCATGTTGGTATGCGCAGATGACCTCTTGGTTTCAGCGGCATGGTTTCAGCCTAGATAGACTGCCTCCTTTTCAGTATTCCCTGGATGCACCTTCACTACCAGTCACACGGACGGAGATCACTAGACTTATTCGTCAGGATCTTATACAGTTGGACACCAGGAGGACATGGGTAGAGCCAGTGCAGGAGTTGGGCACGAAGATGGCTTTCTACAAGGAGCATCTTCTCCAACTCTCGGGAGATGGGTTTGTGATTCGCCCGAGCTACATGGACACTCATCTGTCTCATAGTTTGCGATGCGCTATAGGTCAGATCCGCACATCCTCGCACCATTTGGAGATTGAGACGGGCAGATTCAGAGGGATACCACCGGAGAGCACGATATGTAAATTATGCGATACAGAGCCAAAGACAGAGTTATATTACATATGCCACTGCACTGTGTATTATGAGATACGAGGGCGCTTCCATTGCTTATTCAGGGAGGGCTTTGGACCCCTAGATAGAGTCATGAAGTATGAGGATCAGAGATGCCTTGGCTTATATCTACTTGAGCTACAGCAGCATAGGGATAGTCTGTTGAGGAAACATGGGACACGACAATCACAGAGACCGATCACAGATTTCTTTGGATCGGGAAAGCCAGGAGAGCAACCACCAGCGCAAAGTTGTGCTCGCGTGCATACCAGAGGCACCCTCATTGACAGGGTGATTGAGCTTGGGACATCGAGGCGACCACGACCGAGACACAGGAGCACACTCCATCGACAGAGACTTCAGCAGAGGATCAGGGACATCCTAGCACGACATCCGGAGTGTCATTGAGAACTTACTCTACGCTTCATTTTCACTGTCACTACTCACTTCTCACTTTTATTCTTTGCATTCAGTACCTTTGTACTTTTGTATTCAGACATTGTACTAGTTGCACCACTTTGTATCAGCTGGTCTCATAGGTCATTTTGGCCTTTTGAAGACGTTAATATATCATATCATATCATCTCTCTCTCTCTCTCTCTCTCTCTCTCTCTCTCTCTCTCTCTCTCTCTCTCTCTCTCTCTCTCTCTCTCTCTCTCTCTCTCTCCACATCGCTTGCAATATTCTCTCTCTACATGTCGCTTGCAATTTTCTCTCTCTACATGTCGCTAGCAAATCTACTTGCCTTTGCAAACTTCCTACGCGTACGATTTCTTTTCTTTGTGTTGACTCTTTTAAATTGCCCATTTTTTAATATGGCCAAGGCACTTCTTTTAAGTGAGTATGAAACCTACAGTTTATTTTTAATTTTTTTTACTACTTACAGAGAGAGAACTACTTACGAAGAGCCAAGTTTACAAAAGAATTGACTCTCATCGTTTTCTTGCCTCTTCCATACCTCCTCTCTCCCATATGCTCCCGCTCTCGACCTCACCTACACACCCCCGAGCGCTCACGCCAACGTGAAGAGCCTCCGCGAAGGAAAAGTGCAAAAAAAGGCTTGGTTCATCATGGATTCCTTTAGCTCATATGCATAATGTGAAGACACGCCAGGTAATACTAAGATTCCATTCACGCATGCTCGATATAAATGGATTATGAGTACTTTCTAGAGCCTCAATTAGCACATATCTACTCTTGAAAATACAAATGTTCAGACGAACATTCATACGTGCTCTCTTGAGGGAGCCATCCAAGGGTTTAATGCTCGTGTTGTCGCTCTCAAAACTACAGCTCAATCGACGATCGTGCGAGTTTCTGAGAACGACACCCATCTTCAACAATTACAAATGCAAATTGCAACTTTTGGACATCCACAAGGTGACCCCATAACCACCATTCCGTACAAAACTACTATTATTTTAGGGGAAGAGAAGGAACATACGGAATTAGCTGTACATAGCTGGCGTCATCAATGGACTGCATTCTTTGATCTCCATGAAGAGTATGATGAACGCAAGATTTAGACGATTCCTCTTTATTTGACCAGCAAGATGCTTACTTGGTGGTGTGACATGACACAGAAGCCTACGATGTGAGCTGATTTTTGTGCTAAATTCAAAATGGATTTCACAAAAATAGATCCTCTGAAAGCCTATGCTAAGCTACAGAGTCTTTCAATCAAAACTCTGCCTTTTGACAAGTACACAACGGCTTTCAAAGAGGCACCCACCTTCTTTAAAGTGGACTCTACACATGTTGTGCATATGTATCTGTTGGGTCTACATGAAGATTATCGAGGATGTTGTGGCAAAGGCCAAAACATTCCATTGATAAATGGAATGAATTATGAGAAGCAAAGAAGTTTTGATCACCAATCAACCAAGGACACTTCGAGGAAGCGGCCCCGATTGCAGCAAAAGTCCAAGTCATTGTTGAGACCTTCTCCCGGAACCGTCTCGCGTGGTACCCAAGAGAAGAAGAAAGCCGATGCAGTGAAGAAGGGGGCTTGTTTTCTTTGTGGCCAGACAAGCCACCAAATTGAAGATTGACCCCAAGGAGAACACCAGAAACTGCAAGGACGCCCTTCAATTCATATTCATAAGATCTCAAGTAACTCTGATATTATTCAAGTTGAAATCCATCATTTAGTGCATAGTTCATGCACTAATTGTACATTTAGCACCAAAGTGTTTGATAAGCACGACCTTCTCCATTTTCTCGGAAAGATCAATGGTCATCATGTGACTATACTCCTTGATAATGGAAGCTCACATAATTTTGTGGATGCAACATTGCTACGAAAACTACACCTGTTGACTCAGGACAGTGACCATGAGTATCGGGTGAAGATGGCTCGTGGCGAAGATACTTACATATGGAATCAGATGGTTCCTAACTTGACGCTCAAGGTAGTCAGCCTTTTTCCAAGCAACCATATAGGTTTAGTAAAATCGGGGAGAACAAGATTCAGTGACAGTTGAAGGATTATTTCGACAGCAGTTCGTTTGACCAAGTTGACCGTGGGGAGCGCATGTGTTACTTTCTCAATAGAAGGATAGCACTATGCGCTTTTGCGTGGATTGCAAAGGATTGAATAAACTCACTGTCAAGAATAAGTATTCCCTTCCGGATGATCTAATAGATCGACTCATTGGAGCATTTTACTTTACGAAGATAGACCCACGATCAAGCTATTATCAGATATGAATCAAACTGGAAAATGTTCCTGATATGGGTTTCCATATACGCTATGGTCACTATGAATTTTTTTGGTCTTACATTATGGTTTGATCAATGTTCCTGCTACATTTCAACAGATGATGAATGATCTGTTGAGACCGTTTCTCGACAATTTCATTGTTGTATTTCTCGATGACATCTTGATGTTATCCAAACATCTTGCGCATATATGCGATTAGAATTCCCTAATGCCAAGTGGCATAGTATTTCTATGGACTTTATTGTTGGTTTAAACTTTGCTAAATAGTAGTCGTGGCAGCGATGCCATTTGGGTTGTGGTTGATAAGACTCACAAAAATGGCGAAGTTTATACCAACAAAGTCAAAAGTCATGAGTTTGGAAGTTTTATTCGTCGATTAGCTTTATAAGCTATATGGTTTCCCGAAGGATATCGTCAATGATCAGGATAGCAAGTTCACTGGGCGATTTTGACAAGATGTGTTTGCTCACCTTCAAACGAAATTGAATATGACGTCCTCTCTCACAAGCAATCTGATTGGGAAAGGTACCTTCCACAATTAGAGTTTGCCTACAATAGTAGCAAGCAGTCTGCTACTGAATTTAGCCCATTGTATGGGTTTGAGCCTAAATCCCCTATTGCTATTGGCTTAGAGAAAGTCAAAGATCGCAAGCTCGAGATTTCTTGTACAATATGCAAGAAATACTCGAATTGGCCAAGGATAGTATAAGGGCAACTCGTGATTGAGTTACTACTTATGCTAGTCAAAGGAGATCTCCGAGGAGTCTGGATGCGGGACAATGGGTCTATCTGAAGATACCCCAAGATTCCAAGACCACGCAAACCGAAAAGCATTATAAGCTTTCAACTAGATTTTGTGGTCCATTCTTGATCACAAAGAAAATTGGCCCAGTTGCCTATAAATTGGCTCTTCCTTCGGGTGTTAGTGTACATCCAATGTTTCGTGTTAACCGCCTTGAAGAAAAATTAGGTGAAGCTGACACTATTGTGCCTATCGAGGAAAATGTATGGGATGATATTCGAACTGAACATATTCCTCAAGAACCAGAGGCTATTTTAGATCACCATACTCGTCATTTGCGTAGGTCTCCTTATGATATGTATTTAATTAAATGGAAGGGTCAGTCTGAAAAGTTTGCTACTTGGGAATCAGTTAGAGCTTTGAAAGCTCAGTATCTCCTCTTCATTGATGAGTACATCAATGGTTCTTAATGTAGCAAAGCTCCAATGTCATTGGCATAGGACATCAGTTAGTTACAGTTGGTCAAGAGTTCACACTGGACGGACTCTCTCCTGGGCAATGCCACGTGGCAAGTGTTACGAATGGTGGTCTAGTGGACACCGTGGCCAGATCACCACCACCTCAGTTTGGAGATAGGCTTAGCTGGATTGGAATATCTGCTAGCCGTTGGTGACTCTTTAGGGGATACATATGTGTAGTCGGGAGGGTCTATCATCATCATCGACTGTGTATGGTCGATAGTCTTGAATCTAGCGCCTTGTGTTCAGGCACAGCATGTCTGCACCATCCTTGCACATTTGAGCCTCGACACCCCCATTGTACCCATGAGTTCTGGGTTGGAGCTAAGTGTGCTGCCATGCCAGAGTCTGTACTGGTTCCTTTGAGTTAGTCAACTCCCATGTTGTTCAGGTTCTACTGTTGAGTCGTTGTGTTTGCTCTGTTATTCATTGTCTTCAATGTTTTCATTTTGTTGGAGTGAGATTTCACGCACTTGCACTAAGGACTACTCATTGTAGAGAGCACTACATATTATCTCCACTACACTTAAGGGGGGAAGTATGTTATATCCCAATCTTAGGAGAGGGGATCTAGTCTATGACACCGTTGGATGGGTGTCCAGTGTCCAAGCGGATGTAGTGTGAACTTGGCTAGTGTGGCTGGTCACTTTTATAAAAGGAGGCCAAGGCCTCATCTGCAAACATCGACCCCCATTGACGAAGTGGTTAGCCCACGAGGCTAGGAATGCGCGAGGTCACCTCAAGGAGGTGAGGCCAGGTGGTATGGGACGCCCGGTCTTATAAGTGCACGCCTACATTCGTGGACGTTGGCCCAACAAGGGGGTGCTACCAGATGGTGGCTATGGTCGCGCAGTTGGACACGCAATCCGTGTAGCCGAGAGATCCCCTGCATGTTCGTTTCACATACCCAAGCAATCTCGCCCAATATGGAGTAGATATGGTTGGCACATCATGATGCACCACAATGATTATAGATGCAAGTACAGGACATACAGAAATAAACTTGCCGATGAATACTCCCCTTGAGAGTTAAAGGTTCAAGGCCATGAGAAAAAATTCAAAGGCCACACTCCCCTACAAATACTCACTCTGAGAATCGAGGTTCCGTGCCATAAGATTCAGGGGCCTGATACAACTCAATGATCCCCAGACCACAGTCCACGTCACTTGGAGGTTCCACCATACCACAGCGTGCATCATTTGAGACGCACTATCATCTGATCCCCTTTCTCCGGAATCCTCTGATGAACCTGTATGTGGTTCCCTTGGTTCGTCAGAACCTTCGGATGTGCTACCATCTGATTCTCCGATTCCCCTGATTCATTCTTTTCGTTGGCAGACTCTTGCCCTGTTGAGGTGGATATTATTTTCTCCGTAGGATAAGTCAATGAGCTGGCATGCGTTCCAAATCGTTCCTTAGCATGTTGCATAAGTCTTTGAATAGAATTAGACTTTTAATTTAGACAACAGTCTCGAATCCCTTATATCAAACCACAGCAAAACCGCTCAATCTGGTCTTTCGAAGTAATCTTCCAAAATGAAGACACTAGCAATTAAGTATCCCAAAACTTCTCGCAATAGTCATCCCCGATGTATCTTTCTCAATCATTTTCAAGTGATGTCAAGCCGTGATGACATCTCGTGCATATTCGTCTGATATCCAAGTTGACGTGAAAGTTGTCTTGAAATTTTAATCACGTCGCAGGTGGTTCTCTGCGTAACAACAAAGTAGACTACCATGTCTGTACAGTCCTTTCAAGTAAGATGCCGTCTTTCGTACCCTAGAGTGTTATGTGAACTGTCTTGCAAAGAAGGCGACGTCAAACTCTTGTAGAAACTCAAGGGCTCGATGGGTGTCCTCGTAGCGAAAATGTCTCAAACCTGACGGTCTGACTCCCTTCCTTGAACTCCTTGGTTTTCTTGTTCATCTGTCCAATGTCAAAAGAGGACCAGCTCTCCTCCTCTGAACTACTAGATGGCCTTCCATGCCTTCTAGACTTCATCAAAAATCTTCAAAAAATGAAATACCCTTATGGAGTTTCACACATGCACAGAAAAAGAGGTTGCTGCAAGCTAACTATTGCACTTCCAATTAAGCAACCAATGATACATTCAGATAGCTAAAAGATTTTAGGCACAAAATGTTTTAATTCTTATACTTTATCTCATTAAGATCATTCATATATACCACAAGGAAGTGTAAAAAACACCTATTGAAGAGATTTCCTGCCACAATCGTCGATCCTTCTGTGTAGTAATCTACCGTCTCAGTAACTTCGCCAAGAGTATCTCCTGTCTCCAGTACCTACATTCAGAAATAGCCATTGAAGTTCTCCCCATACATCCACAATTTGAATCTCTCAAGCATTGAAAAAAGGAGATACAGCCACTGCCCCCCACACGGCCAAAAAAGAAAAAAAAAACCTAGAAACCTTCAAGTGCTTGCTCCTATACAGTGATTTTGTCAACATTTTTCATAAATTACAGCCATCCCAGAATTCGGTACAAAGGTATAAAGGTACGTAATGTACGGTGCAGATTCAGTACGTAAGGTACATAATTCTGTAATTATAAAATTTAAGGTACAAATCAGTATGTACCATTGATCTTGAACTTCAATTATAGATAAATTCTACATGTTCACAAACATATCAATTATGTATCCATCACACACTGCATACAATGAACCTACCTCATAGGTTAGCACTAAAGAGTGAACACTAGAACAAGACAAGTCGCTTCAACCTTTCATGATACCAATTTGCATATCACTTCAGAATACTACATAGCCATGAACAACAATGAGATAAATTGCAAGATCACGAAACATAACACTAAAAGCAGTTTTGTTCAACTACAAACAAACAGTCAGCAGGTAAATCCAGGGCGAAACTCTGAACACTCTTTGCCCTTTCTGCTGGGTTGCTCTCTGTAATAAACCAGAGAGCTCTGCAACTTAAAACAACAGGCTACTCAGGGTTATATGCCACCAATACTGTCGCCCAGCCGGTCTGTACACACACACACACACACACACACTAGCACAGCCTCCCCAAAACCTTTTTAATTAATAAAGGTAGTGTACCTATCCATAAAGGGGGGGGAGAGAGAGAGAGAGAGAGAGAGAGTTTATCTTGACGTCTTCAAAAGGCAAAAATACCTATGAGACCAAAATGTTACATCCATGTGCGACGCTAGTACAATGTCTGGGGAACATAAAAGTAAAAATAAAAAAGGGTACCTGTCACAAGACGGGGCACCACGTGCCAATAGAAAAGAACAGACTGAACTGAAAGAGAGAGACGACACACTACATGGAGTGGCGGAATTCCACCCCAGAGAGTATTGGCTCCAAACCTTGGCGCCCCTATCGGTATTTCTTTATATTGCATCAACACAATACAAGCTGGTACTCCACGCTCTGCACCTTTGTCCAGAAGCATGCCCGAGGATGAGCCCATGGCCTCATATTTAAAGGCCCTAGGCCCAAAAGCAATTTACATGAAAAGCCTTCAAACTCAAAAGCATCTGGTCCAAAAGCGGTACCTAAAAGCTGCTAGCGTAAATTACCGCGATCCATATAATTGCCACGTCAGTAGCGGAAATCCGTATAGGCTGCCACGTCAACATGTCAACGCAATTTCTAGGTTGTCCGTATAGCTGCCACGTCATCAGTTTCTACGATGTCTTTTGTGTGTGTGTGAGGGTCCAGCTTTATTTTAATTCCTTTGTGTCACTTGGGCCCCATCGAACGGGGTCCCATAAGTTGGTAGGACTTATTCTTCTACTGTTGCTTGTTCTTCTTAGTGTTTAGGCCCCTCGGCCAGTGATCTGCATAGTGGCTCCGTTCTTCAGTGACTTGACACGTCAGCAGTTTGTGACATCCCCCCTTCTTGAAAGAGAGTAATTGCCCGCGATTACAGTATATCTGCAAAACAACTCAAGTTAGCTCAAAAAATTCGGAGGGTCATTCCGAGGGACAATCCAAGGGACAATCAATTTTCTCTTTTTTTTTGTTAAGGAGTTGGCTTCTCTTTTCGTCCAAATCAGAACTCTTTATATTCCGGCGTAGTAAAATTAGCCATCACCCCCATACCGCACTGATCTTCCACGGGTGTCTTGATACACTAAAATTACATACCTAAGCAATCTCATCCAATTAGGAATGTTCAATGGTTGGCACATCACAATGCAACGCAAATGCTCACATATGCATGTTACACGACATATAAATATAAAGTCGCCGATGAACACTCCCCCCGCAAATAACCATCTAGGCCCGGGCCATGAGCTATTGAATGACTCCCTCATCACTCCTCCTGCAAATAACCTAAAAAGGTCTCGGCCATGAGATATAGAAAAATTTTACAACCAAACGTCCCCCAGACCGTAGCCTCCGTCGCTTGGAGGTGCTGAGAGTAATGACTGCTCATACTTCTTAATAATCCCCCCATAAATAACCATCCAGGTCCGGGCCATGAGTAAAAACAACACTTTTCAATCATTCAATACTCCCCCCCTCAAATAACCACAAGGATCCGAGCCATGAGTATGAACAAGCATTCTCAAACCAGTATTAAAACCAAAGTCAAACAATTCAAATCGGCACCAAGACAGGTTTAAAACAAATACCATCCATTTCAAACATAATTCAAACAAAGTTTCAAACAATACTCTCTCAAACAAAGTTCAAAAATATCTAACTATAAAACTAGAGAGTTCATTCAGGGTTTTGTTCGGACAACCGAACATGGAGGACGATTGGCTTGCCCTTCTACATCACGGTGATGGTTCGGTTCCGAACCTGGAGAGTCGCATCATTCTCGTCATTACAAGGCATGCCCAAGAGAACGTCGCAATTGCCCAACTTGATAATGTGGAAATCGACTTTTCCATGATAATCTTGGATAGTCACTAGAACAGCACCAATGAGTGGTACCACTTTCAAAGTTTGCCTTGTGGCTAGCTCAGCTTCAATTTCTCCACCCTCTGCATCATAATCAAAGTCCATCTGCTTCAAGAATTCCGGATGGATGAAGTTCTCTGAAGCTTCTAGGTCAAAGAAAATTAGGGCTTTCAAACCATTGACTGTGACATATGCTCGACACAATTCATTTGTACTTTCAAGGCGTATGCCACAGACACGGGCGTCGGCTCCGCTGGTCTGTCAGTGCCTTGGGGACAACCAAAATAGTTATGTCCTGTTTCAAAACATCCAAAACATCGTCCTTCTTGTAGAAAGGTGTCTCGTTGTTGAGACATCAAACAAGGCCTTTGCGGTTGACTTTCACGAGACTCTGGAGAATTTGTACTTTCTTGACGATTGTTGTGGTTAGTGGCCGGAGGTTCTTCTATGCTAAACTCTAGCTTTCACTTCATCAGTTTGTAGCCGACCGCGGCATGGTCCATAAGCTCTTGCATGGTTGAGACTGGCTTGGAGAGACAAAATTCCTGCAATGGTGATGGTAGTCCAATGGTGTAGCGCTCGCATTGGTCCTCCAAGGGATTGAATTTAAAGAAGGACACCGGAAGGTAGACATTGAGAAACCTTTGGCTATAGTCCTCCATGGTCTCTGTGGCAAGCATTTTCAAGTTGCCCCCCCTCTGCCAAAATCCGGACTTAAAATATAGAAGTCATGTAACTACGTGCAAAAACTGTCTTGAAAGCTTGCCAGGTCCTTCGAGCATGCAGTTGTGTCGCGATTGAACTCCACCATTGCATAGCATTATCTTTAAGAAATCCCGTTGCTCGAGAAATCTTGGATTCTTCTGTATAGTTCCCCAAACCATAGATGTATCAAAGTGTAGGACTGCAATGCTTTCTTCCGATCTTTCACCCCAAAAAAAGTGAAAATTTTGATTGTTGTGCCGCCACATCCTTGAAATCTTTGGGTTGGTTAGGCGTGTATCCTGGGTACGGATAACAAGGGTATCCATATGGGCTCAAACCATTGTAGACTGGTGAAGGTGGTGGTGGGGGAGATGGGGGCAACGCCGGTGGCAAAGGTGGTTGCACTAGGTCAGGGTCAAATGGCTGCACCATATTCTTGAAGACTCCCTCGATCGGAAAAGACTGCTGAGAAGGTTGCCGGTTGGAAGCTCTTATTCTTTCTGGTGCCGGAGGAGGTACCACCTGGGACATCAGAGGAGGTAACATGTAGTTCAAAATTGTTAAAAACTTTGCAGCATTGGAAGATTCTGTTGAGGATGCCGCGAAAGAATGTCATGAAGCTCGTCGAGAAGAAAATGCAAATATTGTTGAATCCATGAACGCCATGTCTTGGGTTCTTTATGGCTTATGGCCTGTAAGACAGACCGAGGAAGACGGGAGCGCGCTCGATGTGCGATGAAGTAAGGGTGGGAGTGTCTAATAAGTCCGGGTCGGGACCCGAAGATACTTCAAATAAAATTCCAGTAGCCTCTAGTTTGCTCTGTATGCTCTTTTGTAGGACCGGTATACTTTCAGAAAAGCACACGCCTGATGCTCTGATACCACTGTTACATGAGGGGGCACCAAGTGCTAATAGAAAAGAACAGACTGAACTGAAAGAGAGAGACGACACACGACACAGTGGCGGAATTCTATCCCATAGAGTATTGGCCACAAACCTTAGCACCCCTTTCGGTATTTCTTTATATTGCATCAACACAGTACAAGCTGGTACTCCATGCTATGCACCTTCGTCCAAAAGCATGCTCGAGAATAAGTCCATGGCCTCATATTTAAAGTCCCTAGACCCAAAAGCAATTTACATGAAAAGCCTTCAAACTCAAAAGCATCTGGTCCAAAAGCTACTAGCGTGATTTACGAAAATCTGGATAATTGCCACGTCAACAGCGGAAATCCGTACAGGCATCCACGTCATCATGTCAACGCAATTTCCAAGTTGTCCGTACAACTACCACGTCATCAATTTCTAAGTTGTCTTTTGTGTGTGTGTGTGTGTGTGTGTGTGTGTGTGTGTGTGTGTGTGTGTGTGTGTGTGTGAGGGTCCAGCTTTATTTTAATTTCTTCATGTCACTTGGGCCCCATCGAAAAAGGTCCCATAAGTTGGTAGTGGGTGGGATCTGTGATGACTAGTCCTCTCGCTGGTGTAAAGAAGTCTATGATCTGTCTCTGAGACTAGCTCTCCCGTGATGTCCTCAGCAAGCTCTCTATGTCTGCGCAGCTCTAGTAGAAACAATCCGACACATCTCTCATCTTCGTATCTCATGACTCTAGAGAAAGGTTCACAACACTCTCCGAACAATGGCATGTGTAGTGCAACTCTGTCTCTGGCTCTAGGGGACATAAATGACAAATCCTAGCCTCTGTTGGTACCCCTCGAAATCGGCCGGTCTCAATCTGAAGTTGATGTGAGGATGTGTGTATCTACCCAATAGCACATTGTATCCCATGAGATAAATGTGTATCCATGTATGCACGCCTAGTCACAAAACCGTCCTCCATGAGTTGGAGAAGATGCTCTCTATAGAAATACATCTTCGTGCCCAAATCTTGCACCGGTTGTATCCATGTGCTCCAGGTATCTAGCTGAATCAGATCTTGACGTATGAGTCTGGTGAGAGATAGGGAGGGTGCATCCAAGGAGTACTAGAACAAAGGCAATCTATCCATGCTGAAACCATGTGATTGAAACCATGATGTCATCTCCCCATACCAACATGCTGTGTCACCCTGCTGTGCTAGCAGTCAGGATGACTCCAACAGGCTAGCCGAGCGTATCTGTCTCTAGGGAGGTCCCATACACTATGTATAAAGGATACCAATCTAGCCAATGTCTCCACCACGAGGGGTGGACGGCTAGCTTGGTTCGGATAATCTCATGTGGCATTGAGGCCTTAGCCCGAATCATCCGAGAAATCGTAGAGACCAGATGCCTCTCCATACATCTTCATCCATCCGTGCTGCCAGATTTACCATGGTGGTCTGCTGACGGGCCCCAAATCTGAACTCCGTAAAGCATAGCTGAAGCCACTAGAGTGTCAAAAAGCGAGGCTTTGTTCGCGGTTCCTAAAACTGAATCTGCAAACACATCCTCTCCAGTCCTCCCAAGGCGGCATAAGCTCTCGTCAGTTTAGCCTCTGCTGCTCTCCTCAATGAAAACACCGGTCTACTGAAGGCTACCCCAAGATGAGTGTATGCATCTATGTACTCCACTGTCTCCTGGCCATACGTAAATGTGGGTGTTGACCTCCTGACCCATTGTGATGTGGTGTTGAACACCATAACCTTGATTTTCCCAAGATTAAAAGACAATCCACTCTCATGAGCAAATGTGTACAAGGCATCCAAATGGTGTTGCATCCCCTCCAGAGAGTCAAAAATCAACACTACATCATCAGCGTATAACAGCATCGAAATCCATGTCCCTGCTAGTTGAGCACCTCTGTCTCCATTTCGTTCTACATAGTCTAAAAACTCATCCACATACATCCCAAAAAGACTCGGAGATAGGGGGCATCCCTGCTTCACCCAATAGTGGAGTGGACCATGTCAGACATACCCTCGGTAGTACGTACCCATCCTACCACTGTCCTGTATAAAGCCAAGATCCCCCAAATCATCTCTGTGGCCACACCAATGTCCTGTTGTCTGAGTATAAGTTTGGCTTTGGGAACTATGTCAAAAGCTTTGTGAAAATCCACAAAGCTACAGTAGATCCCCTGCCATGGTGTCTACCCTCCTCAATCATAGCTCTAAGTGTTAGAATATGGTCGAGAGTGGAGAAGCCTCTTCTGAATATATATATATATATATATATATATATATATATATATATATATATATATATATAGAGAGAGAGAGAGAGAGAGAGAGAGAGAGAAATGAAATGAAATGAAATCTTATATTAACGTCTTCAAAAGGCCAAAATGACCTATGAGACCAATTTGTTACAAAATAGTGAATCTGATACCATGTTTGGGTACAAAAAGACTAGAACAAAAATAATACTACGAGAGAGAGAGAGAGAGAGAGAGAGAGAGAGAGAGAGAGAGAGAAATGAAATGAAATGATATATTAACGTCTTCAAAAGGCCAAAATGACCTACGAGACCAATCCGTTACAAACTGGTGAATCTGATACCATGTCTGGGCACAAACGAGAGAGAGAGAGAGAGAGAGAGAGAGAGAGAGAGAGAGAGAGAGAGAGAGAGATGAAATGATCTATCAACGTCTTTAAAAGGCCAAAATGACCTATGAGACCAATCTGTTACATACTGGTGAATCTGATACCATGTCTGAGCACAGAAAAAAGAGATACTAAATTGAATCTAAAAGTGTCCAGCTGGAACTGTCTGGGGTATGTGTGAGCACTGATAGAATGGATGCCCAATACAAGAGAGATATAATGGGTGATGAATCCATCCTCATTTGTACTCTAGATGTCGAGATCGTATGGCTCGAATCCTTTGTTGTATTCTCCGTCGATGCTGTGAAGCTCCTCTCCTCAATAGTGGGCGTCTCGATCCCCTTAGCTCCAATGCTCGGTCAATGAGAGTACCCCAGGTGTGAGTATGAGCTGAGCTTTGCAATGGTGGCTGCTCCTCTATCTGTCCACTGTTTGGTGTGGAGAAATCAGTAATCTGTCTCTAGGATTGTCTCTCTCTAGATCTCCTCAATAAACTATCTCAATGTCTGTGTAATTCAAGTAGATTTAGTCCAAGACATCTCTGGTCATGATAGCTCATGACTCTTGAGAAGGGTCCGAAACCTTCTCTCAATAGACAGTGGAAGCGACCCCGTATCTCATAATACATTGTGCACTGACATATATAATGCATCTCCGACTCTGGCTCTGTATGGCATAGGCGGCATATCGTGTTAGCTGATGATATCCCTCTTAATCTAGCAGTCTCAATCTCAAGTTGGTGTGAAGATGTTCGTATCTGACCAATGGCACATCAAGACCCATGAGATAGATGTGCATCCATATAGCTGGGTCGAATCACAAACCCATCCCCTGTGAGTTGGAGAAGACGCTCTCTTTAGAAGCCATCTTCAAGCCCAACTCCTATGTCAGTTCTATCCATGTTCTCCTGGTGTCCAACTAGGTCACATCCTAACGAATGAGTCTAGTAATCTCCACCTGTGTAAGAGACAACGATGGTGCATCAAGGGAGTACTGGAAGGGAGGAAAGTTGTCCATGCTGAAGCCAAGTATCTGAAACCGTGATGACATCTGTGCATACCAGCATGATGGTCCCTCTGTAAAGCTAATTGTCTAGAGGACTCAAGGGCCAATCTGGCGTAACTGTCTCTGGTAGTATCCCATAAGTTGTGTATAAAGGAGACTGATCTGGTAAGCGCCTCTATCTCCATAGGGGGGGCTGCTAACTCCGCTCTAATCATCTGGTGTGGCACGGAGGCCTTGGCTCTAATCAGCCGAGAGATCATAGATACCAAAGGCCTCTCCACCCATCCTGACCCACAGAAGGTCCCCAAACCTGAACCCCATAGAGCATAGCTGAAGCTACCAAGGTATCAAAGAGCCAAAGCTTTGTTCGGGGTTCTTGGAACTGAGCCTGCAAACACGTCCTCTCCAATCCTCCCGAGGCCGCATACTCTCTGATCAGTCTAGTCTCTACTACTCTCTTCAAAGAAAACTTTCGCCCTGTTAAGACTACCCCAAGATAAGTGTATGCATCTGTGTACTCCACAGTCTCCTGACCATAAGTGAATGTAGGTGTTGATCTCCTAATCCACTGTGGTGTGGTGTTAAACACCATAACCTTGGTTTTACCAAGGTTTACAAGCAATCCACTATCCTACGCAAACTTATGTAATGCATCCAAATGTTGTTGCATACCCTCCAGTGAGTCAGAGATCAGCACAATATCATCAGCATATAACAACAATGGAATCCATGTCCCTGCCAGTTGGGCACCTCTGTCACCCTCTCTGTCAATGTAATCAGAAACCTCATCTGTATACATACCAAATAGAGTAGGAGACAATGGACAACCTTGTTTCACTCTAATAGTGGAGTGAACTAAATCAGACACCCCCTCTGGAGTGCGTACATGTCCCACCACTGATCTGTATAGAGCCATGATCCCCCAAATTAACTCAATGGGCACTCCCATCTCCTATAGTCTAGGCATCAATCTGCCTCTGGGCACCATGTCAAATGCTTTGCAGAAATCCACAAAGCTAAAATAAATTCGTCTCCCATGTGCCCTACCCTCCTTAATGATGGCTCTGAATGGCTCCTAAAACCCGCTTGTCCCACTGCCCGTATGCCCTCACTCTTTGCCCATCTGCTGCTCAAGGATAGATGCATACAACCGTGCCAATGTGTGTCCAATCATAATAGTACGGTAGTTTCCTGGCTCCGTAGGATCACCTGCCTTGTCACACATGACACGATTGTGTGTGTGTGTGTGTGTGTGTGTGTGTGTGTGTGTGTGTGTGAAAGAGAGAGAGACTAACTTTTGAGGTGGTACCTTAGTCTTGGGGTCAAACTTTGAACTGGATGAAACCGGTCAAAGTTATATTTTGCTACAAATACACAATAAAAGGTTGGTCGGATGCATTTTATGGTCACACACAATTGCCCATGCGCCCTGATCTGCAGTCTTACAATAGATGCAATGCAATGCTTAGATCTTTTATTGAAAGCCTCTATTTCTTCTGAATTTTCAGAAATCAGTTGTTGCCTAAAAGCTATAAGATGTACTTATCATATAGGCCCAATTACACTTCTGGATACTGGTTCCAGATTATACAGAAACAAGCTTCCTATTAGCCGTCCCAGACTATAAAGCATCAAGTACCAACTTTGAACCTGTGAATCTCTGATTGCAGTGCAGTATTTTGGAATTATTTATCATATAGAGAAGGAAACAGGGAGTCTAGATCATGTTTATTTTCAAGGGCCGATGCATGTCATATCCAGTAAGAGTACAATCAAACTGCATGCAGATGCCAAGACATAAACGCACACCTTATAGAGTGAAAACTACAACCTTTATGCTGCTTTGGCACGAAACTTTGTGAAAACTACAACCTTTCTGTTGCTTTTAACACATCAGGTGAAAATGCATAGCAGATGCCTGCACAAATACATATACATGAAGACTATAATTGGAGCACTCAACTAATGCAGGTAGTACCATGGTCCTTGTCTCCAAGCTAATGATAAGATAAGCGTGAAACTCCTCATCAGCATTTGATCCAGATCCACCCGTATCTGGCATCGAACTTCGAGATCCTTTGTAATAGACCGTCCAGATGCCCTTGCAGCCAGGAAGTTCCACCTACAAATTGAAGCTCCAATACTTAAATTTGCAAACCTGGCAGTTTAGCCAAAATGATTAAAAGTGTATGCTCTGCAGAACAGAAGCTCAACCGCAGTATTGTTCAAGACTATCTTAATCGATCTGATATTTCCTGTGAAAATGTTCAACTGTGGTAGCATAAAATTTGCTGCTAGTTACATCTTCCAAGAAATAGGTTTCAGCAGCATTACACATAAAGGACAATGCAACATTAGCATTCCTCCTCCATGAAAAGGTTCCTATTGGCATTCCAGCCATCAGATCCTCCACGCAATTAAAAAAATAGCACATTGACAGGCAAGATTTGAAAATTGAGAGGCATGACAAGAGGTGGTGGCTGGAGACCTACGCAAAAACTGGGACAAAAACCGAGACAGGGAACCAAGAACGATCTTCAGTAATCCCATTTGGCAATGACCATTAGAGGCAGCCTCGATGCAACTAACCATGGTGGTAAAAATCCTTTAGAATTCAGGAGAAAATTATCTTCATACAATGCCCTTTGCCATATCAACTCAAGAGAAAATCGATGGCCGCGTGCAAGGCATACCAGTTTCACATGATAATGATAATACATTGCAGATATTGAAACTAGTCAGCGTTTGCAAAAATAGCATGCAGAATGAAACAACATATGACAGCATATTGTTAGCCCATACCTCTGTTATAAGATCCGGGCGTAATGATTGATGCAAAACTGAGAGAGCGCCATTCTTACCATGCCCAGAACAGCACACCTGGACCACAAAACAAACCTGTCTTAGAGCCAGTATTTGCCACTGACACGTATGTATACATATTTCACTTCATAAATTTAGAAATGCTACTCCATTGATTTAAGTAGCATTGCCAAGAACTCGTAGAAATCTACGCGCATGAATGCTATGGAATCAGTTCACCGTGCTGCATGCATCAAAAAGATATCTTAAACATATCTTTTTGGAGAACAATGGAGGTGCATCATAATAAAACGTGAAGAAAATATTGGTCCATTTTCTTTCCTTGCTTTGCAGATAACAATACGACCTTCAACATTCAGTTACAGACGAGGCTGAACAGACATATGATAGCTCAAAAGGAGTTCTGAAGAGAGAATGTCCTGATAATTGACATCGGTAAAATCAATGCTATGAGGCCAATGCAGCATGTATACAATGGCAGCTGGTCACATGGATGTGGTGCCCTCGTATACACGTACCTTGGGCGTGGCTCTCACTAGCCTCAATGGAGATTTCTTCAAGCAACAAGCATCTCAAAATAGAATGCAAGTGGTGTGTATGGAGCAATGGCCGTAACCAAGTGCACCTCTAGAAGCAGCACGGAAAGGATAGCCTTTGACACCTTGGCCCACTTCTTTGGTTCTTCGTCATCAGATTGATTTCTCAGTAGCCTCCGTTGTCTGCATTCTTTGGACATCCTACAGCAGCTTGTAAATTCTGGCATGTGGTATGTGACCGAACGTACAGGTTTCTGACTCTTTTCTCGAGGGTGGAGCATTTGAGAGTTAGGAAATGATCCAAATACCAAGAATTTCTGCCTTTACCCTCAATTTCGATGCTTTCTCTTGGAGCAGTCAGCAGTAATACCTTCTGCATATGCTTGTTGTGCGACTTGTGAGTCAGCTGAGTTGAGGAGATTCTTGTTAGAGCTGGGTTCTTCTCCAACGGACAACATTTTACTCCCCAGACATCTTCCAAGGGTAGAGGTTGAATGGTATGTAGGCCTCGTACTATTCGACCTCGAAGTCTTGTTGTAGATATCCTCGTCCACGAAACCCTCACCTTACCGTTGCAGGTTGCTCACTCCAGCTCCCTGGGCCGTCTTCCTTTCCACGAGCAGAGAGAGGGTGTTAAGAGCTATGGCATCTGTCTGAATTCATCTAATCAGTCGCGGTTTCTCCCATGGAAAGGTGGACATGGAGTGAGGTCTGTTTAGTGGCAGTGTGAGATAGTTCTCTCATGTCGGGATCTTCCAGCCATGTGTAGCCTTCGGTTTTGGCACTATTCCATGGCCATGTACTCTCCTCTAGGCCTTGTGTATTTTCCCCCTACCTCTCTTTCCCTTTTTCAAGGTTATCCCCCTTTTTACTAAGTCATGGAGGGGGGCAGTGGAGATCCAATTGACCTGTCCTGGGAGAAACCAGGAAAAAATCCAAATCTTGCTCAATAATGAGTTGAGCTGGTCCTTCTTCAAAAGAGAACTTGAAAATTCAATTAAAGAAAAATTTAATAATTCAATACTTACCTTACCGGTTCAAAAGTAATTGGGGTACTCAACTCCATCGGGAGAAATTCATATTCTTCCTCTAGTACCTCGAGGATATCCTTCACCAATCATGAATCTTACGAGTTATGTAGGCGACTCGTCATCTGTGTCTTCCCAAAAGATCAGAAATTTCCTTAATCTCTTAACACAAATCCGCCTTCTCAACCTCAAGAAGAGTTATCCTCCTAGATATCAATCTAGGTATCTTTCCTTGTGCGTAATCATGTGCTATTAGTCTTGAGGATAAGAAACTTCTTGTATCTTCCCGCATAGGGAAACAAAGTCTGCCATCTCACTAGAGAAAGTTCTTGTTCGGGGCCTTTGCTGAGGGTAGGCCAATTGTTCTGATCCGAAGATTTGTATGCTACAACTATAACTTGCTACTTTAGTGGTCAATCCATGTAGCGTACTCAATGATCAATGACCATCAGAAAACTCCCTTCTGAGTAGAGAAACTTAGAACTACCAAACAATCTCAAATAGAGATTCGTGTGTCAGAATATCATGGTGCACAAAAAGGCGCTCAAGAGAGGTATCTCAAATGCCATTCCATTCCTGAAAAGGAAGTTGACTCATCTCATTCTGGTTAGCAAAAAAAAAATTCGACTGGTAGTCGACCCACCTTGACAACAAGGTTTGCATCTTCATGTACCCTTTCGAAAGTGTACATGTAACAAACTTGGACACTCCAAGTCAAGATTCTACCGCGGCACAGCAGAGATTCACTTCAAAACAGTTCACAATTCACATCTGATTCGACACGGCTCGGCGGAGTTCCGTGCCTAGAGTTGTTGGCCCCAAAGACTGGCGTCCCTTTCGGTATTTCTTTTTATATTAATCTGTGTTCAAAGTACAAGAGAGTAGGCAGGCGCTCACTCTCAGACTCTGTGTCCAGATGCTTTGAGTTGTGAGAGCCCTGCCTACTTATTTATAAGATTACGAGGGATGCCCAAAAAGCAGAGCCCCAAAAGCAGTCAATTTTAAAAGCCTCTTAACTAAAGCAACTGGCCCAAAAGCTTCCCTAAAATCAGCCAACGTAAATCTGGTATTTCCGTACAGCAACGCAAAAAGCGGAATTCCGTACAGCTTGCCACGTCAACACTGCAATGCAAAAAGCGGGGCTGCCGTACTGTTTGTCAACGGAATTTTCGGGACTACCACGTCAGCCTGTCCCCGCATTTCTCAGTGCTGCCAGTCGAGGTATGTGTGTATGCTCTGCTGCCCTCTGTCCAGGGCCATGCCACGTCACCACTTTGTGATATACCCCCCTCTTGAAAGCATTGTAATCACCCTCGATTACGCTTGCAAAACAGACAGAGGCCATAAACTGTCTTAGCAGACACTGACTGTTAGTACCAACGCACTAGGAAAACAAAATCTAGCACATGTAGCGATCACTCCAATGTGCACTAGGCATAGACTAGAGCCACTTGAGGGCATGATGATCTGTGCGAACTGTGAACTCTCTACCATACAGAAAATGCTTCCAATGCTTGGGAGAGTGAATGTCAAACATAAGTTCTTTGTCATAAACAGAATAATTCTTTTCAGCACTATTTAACTTCCGACTAAGAAATGCAACTGGACCGCCATGCTACATGAAGCATCGCACCTATGGCGACATTGCTCACATATGTCCATACCTCAAAGGGGTCGTCTCAAGAGGCAAGGATGAGACATGGCGCTTCTATCACCGCAACCTTGAGAGCTGCAAAAGCCTTAATGGCTACTTCGGGCAAAACCACGCACCGTCGGCGAGTTGTCACCCCTTTCAAAACATCTGTCATGGATGCGGCAATGCGTGCAAAATTCTCTATGTACAAACTATATGCTTGACATAAACCAAGAAAAGAATGCACATCATAGCAGTTTTGGGCAAATCCCAATTACGAACCTATTCCACCTTCACGAGATCAAGCTTGACACCATCTACAGAAATGATATAACCCAGATAAGTAACTTCAATGAGAAAAAACTCAGATGTCTTAGCTGCAATGTACAGCTGACAATCATCCAAACGGCCTAAAACCTTTCAACATCCTTTTCATGTTGTTCCCATTGATAACATCGACCTTTCTTTGCATAAATGATTTGTTCTTCTGGCCTTATGTATCCTCCTATAATTCCTTGTGCAACTTTTCCATCTGGGGTTAGCTTAGACTTAGCATGTGTTTTTGCTTTACCCTTAGATTCATTTTGAGAGTTCTTTTCTGAAGATTAGAGGAAGATGGGCTAGAAGAGTTACCATTCTTACCGTTCTTACCATTCTGTGGGTTTTGAGGAGTCTGAGAGGTACTGTGAGAAGATTTTTTCTCCTTAGGCTTTCCCTTATTGTGCTTTATCTCCTGTGCGAGAGCAATCGCTACCGCCTTGTTGAGATCTATGGGGTCGAGTACTTCGACATCAAACTTGATATACTCGTCCAACCCAAAAAGGAATGCCTCTTTGCGCCCATCATCCGATTTGCGTAATTGGGTGTCCAGCTGCAAAACATGGTTAGAGAAAGACATAACTGACGTACCATTTTGCTTGAGATTGCGTCGATCTTCTTTCAACCGCACTAAGTATTGAGGTGGCATAAATCGCGCCTTGAGCTTGTCTTGGAAGTCGGCCCAATTGAAAGAAAGGATCATGCCTTCCTCGGCTTCCTCTAGGTGCACGGCCAACTGTGCCTCTTGCCATGCGTGATATTAATGGCATCACCGGCAAGATACATGGCTGCCGTCAAAACTTTGCTATTCCTTGTTTTCTTAGTTGTCGCAAAGTAAGCATTAAATTGATGCAAGCAAGAATGAATAACATTAGCATCCATCTTACAGTCATACTTAATGAATGTCAACTTCTCAGTGACTGGATTGTTGGAGACTTGGAGTCCGCATCCCTACACTTGCTACCTGATGAACCGCCCACATCCTTGATTGGCTCGGACTTCGAGGTGAGTACTTGCAGGACCAACTCTTGCATGCGTTGATCTCGCTGAGCCTCACGCTCTAATTCCAAAGCCGCTCGCCTTTCTTCGGCCGCTATGCATTGAGCTTCACGCACTTGCTCGCTCTGAAGCTCCATAGCTGCCCTTCTTTCTTTGCGATCGCGATCCATGGTGGCGCGTTGTGCCTCTTGTTGTAGCATCATGTCTATCATGATTTGACCAAAGCCTCCATAGGATTTGGTGCAATCCGAACACTCCAGCCAAGTTTGATACTTTTGACGCAAGGGAAGATGTTCCGAAAGTTATCACTTTCATTCCACAATTCGAAGTTGCCTTTGCAAACGGTAATTTCTCGGAAGCATCGAAGATGATGCATGTTATCAAGCATCACAAGGGTAATTCAAAACAAGACTTGGATTCAATTCAAGGCTGAGTTTTTAGACAAATTTTCTTCCTCTAGGCTTTGAGAAAGGCATCTAAGAAGATTGGGATCGGTTTGCTCAATAGGAGCACGAGCAAGTCACAAATTACGTGGACAGGTATTGGTTCACTCTTGCAAAGGTGGCTCCACTCTTGACCCTCTCTGAGGAAGAAAAGATGAAGAAGTTCAATGAAGGACTTTTACCTGAACTTCGTAGAAGCAGGCAAACATATCCGCAACATACTTTGCAGCGGATGGTGGAGTTAGCCATGCAAGCTGAAAGTGTACACTTCAGTGTACAAAGAATCAAATCCCCAGTGTGTCTCAAACCAGTGACGTGGAAGCCAGTAGTACACACACGGTCCCGGAAAGAAAAGCACGCTCAAATGCTGATGTGGCAGGCCCGCAATTTGCGGCAGAAAACCCGGAATGCTGACCTGGCATGGCTGTACGGGATTTCGCGTTTTACGGCAGAAGTAAGGATGCTTTTTCTTCTACACAGGGCTGGCTGGAAATCTACGCAAGTTGCTTTATTTTACCAAGCAAGCTTGTGAGATTACTTGCTTTTATTTGAATGCTTATTAGCCACTCCCACCCTTCATACATCGTGCATCGGGCGCGCTGCCGTCTTCATCGCTCTGTCTTACAAGGCATAAAGCCATTAAGAATCCAAGATAACACATGGGTTCTCGTGGAGAACCTGACAGAGATAACACCTCTCAGTAGAAATTAGGAGCGGGAAATCAAGAAAAGAATGAAGATTTGCGCTTTTTTTTTTTTAAAGTTTGCTTGAGCAGAATACAAGCGTCCACTGTAGGTTGACATGGGTATGAAAAGATTGATAAAGTACTCCAGAGACCCGAGAGTTGAGAAAATACCTGAAGGATTACCCGATTGATGAGATTCACTCAAGATGGCATGAGGCCATTGATTCCCCTCTGAGGACAAGATGAAAACTAAAAGGACAGTGCAGAAAAGCGGAAGCTTTACTCGCAGGAAGAGCTGGAATAGAACTATTGACCAAAAGATGAACCAAATACTAAAAAGGACATTTAAAGAGATATTGATGTGCTGACAATTTGGTTGTTTGTGAGCAGATAACCGGAAATAGGAGCGAGGAACTCGCTTTGGGAAGCATGGAGCTGGACATCCACTCTTTTGCAACGATGTGAGCCATCTCATTGCCTGTTTTGCAAGTGAAATCAAGGATCAGATGGTGAGATCGAGAGCGAGACAACTCAGGAATGAATCGGATATCCTTTCGATTCAAGATAAGAATGATGAATTTCTCTGATGTCAAGTGATGTCCTGTGATGTGACTGTCGATTGGTACATGTGCTAGATGTGTGTTCCTAGTGCGTCGGTACTAACAGTCAGTGTCCACTAAGACAGTTTATGGCCTTTGTCTATTTTGCAGGCGTAATTGAGGGCGATTACAATGCTTTCAAGAGGGGGGTATGTCACAAACCAGTGACGTGGCAGCCAGCAGTACACACACACACACACACACACACCTTGGCAGTCCCGGAAAGAAAAGCACACTGAAATGTTGACGTGGCAGGTCCGCAATTTACAACAGAAAACCCAGAATGCTAATTTGGCATGGCTGTAAGGAATTCCGCGTTTTACGGCAACAGTACGGATGGTTTTTCTTCTACGCAGGGCTGGCTGAAAATCTACGCAAGTTGCTTTATTTTACCAAGAAAGCTTGTGAGATGAATTGCTTTTATTTGAATGCTTTTAATTGGCAGCTTTTGGGGCTCTGCTTTTAGCATCCCTTGTAAACCTTTATAAACGTGGGCAGGGTCGTTGAGGGAAAAGGTTATGACCGAATGCCACTGTCCACCTTTTACAAGTCACCGCGGCATTGCTACCACCTTGAAAGGTGTGGAGAGATACTTCTTTTGGCCGAGACTCAAGAAGGACGTAGACGATTTTGTACGCAATTGCTTAGTATGCCAGAAGGTCAAGTTTGACAGGCATAAAGCACAAGGATTGTTACAGCCTTTACCCATACCCACCTATGATGTATCGCAGAAATAGCCGGAACCAATGGCTTCCGGGACAAAGCATTCGCCACCAAATTCTTATGTCCCTGCACATGGACAATCTGGAAGTGAAACTATGACAAGATGTTCGCCCACCGCATCTACTTTTCCGATAGCTGCTTCTGTGACAAGTAGCGTAAACTCTGATGGTCTTTGAAGACAGTAGAATCCGCTCCGAGTAGGTAATGTCGCCACTGAGTAAGAGCATGGATAACCGCCAAAAGCTCTTTCTCATAAATCTGTGTTGTCAATTCCGGCCTTGAAAACTGTCACAAACTGTTGACATGTCAAAGCCTAAAGAATGGAGCGAACTTGCAGATGCCGACCGAGGAGCCTAAACCCTAAGAAGAACAAGTAACAGAAGAAGAAGTCCTACCAACTTATGGGAACCCCATCCGATGGGGCCCCAAGTGACATAAAGAATTAAAATAAAGCAGGACTCACACATACACACACAAGAATTGCAAAGTTGGTTGATGACGTGGCATGCTGTACGGATTTTCGCATTTTGCGTTGGCTGATGACGTGGCATGCTGTACGGATTTCTGTAAGTTACGCTGACAGCTTTTGGCATTGCTTTTTGGACTAGAAGCTTTTGAGTTTTGAAGGCTTTTCACTGTAACTGCTTTTCAGGCCAAGGGCCTTTAAATATGAGGTTAGGGCTCATTCTCTAGCATGTTTCCCGGAGAAGGTGCAGAGTCTAGAGTACCGGCTTGTACTGTGTTGATGCAATATAAAGAAATACCGAAAGGGGCACCAAGGTTTTAGGCCAATACTCTCTCGAGTGGAATTCCCCCACTCCGTGTCGCATGTCGTCTCTCTCTTTCAATTTAGTTGTTATTGAAGTGTTAAAAGTCTGTTCAGTCTGTTCTTTTCTATTGGCACGTGGTGCCCGTCTTGTGACAAAAACAATCGGCTTTCGTAGGCAATGACATGGCCTTCTAGCATTAAGACCACACCCAGACTACGACCACAAGCATCACAATATACTTCAAATGACTTCTGCAAGTCCGGCAAAGCCAAAACTGGTCATGTAGTCAATTTCTCTTTCAATGTTTTAAAGGCAGTGACCTCTATGGGTCCCCACAAGAAAGGGACTCCTTTCTGCATCAAAATATGCAAAGGGAAAGCAACCTCTGCAAACTTGCTAATGAACCACCTGTAGTACGAACACAAGCCCACGAAGCTTCTAACTTCATGGACATTCTTCAAATCGGGCCAATCACGGATAGTCTCTATCTTGGCCGGGTCCATCTGCACTCTTGCTGCTGAGACAACGTTTCCCAAAAAGTGTATCTCGTGTAGGAAAAATTCACTTTTCTTCGCATTAATCACCAACTTGTGATCTCGTAATGCCTGAAAGACCTATAGCAAATGTTCTCTATGTTCTGTCTCATCCTTGGAGAAAACAATGATGTCGTCAAAGAAAGTGCCAACAAATAGTCTGTGCTCTCGAAAAATCCTGTCCATCATCCGGTTAAATGTCACAGGAGCATTGGTTAGGCCAAAAGGCATCACCAAACTCAAATAACCCAAAAGTCGTCCAAAAAGTTGTCTTATAGACATCTCCCGGCACGATTCGGATCCGATGATATCCACTCTTCAAGTCGATATACACTCTTCAAGTCGATCCTACTAAAACACGAGGATCCCTGTAGTCAGTCAAGAATATCATCGATCCTAGGAATCGGAAAACTTTTCTTGATGGTGATTTTGTTGAGAGCTCTATAATTGATGCAAATTCTCTAAGATCCGTCTTTCTTCAAAACCAACAACACTGGAGAGCAGTACGGTGAAGTACTAGGCTGGACAAGACCCTTTTCCAAGAGGTCTTTCACTTGGTTCATAATTTCTTCGTTCTGGGCTCGACTCACACGATAAGGTGGCCGATTCCATGGTGTGCTTCCAGGTATCAGATCAATGGTATAATCCTTAGGAAGAGCGGAAGGTAACTCGCCTAGCAAGCCCTCTAGGGCAATCGGCATGAGTGTGGAGAAAATCTTGGCGTTCTTTATCAAGTTCAAACATATTTGTCCTATTCTCATCATTCAAACAGACTGGATTTCATTAATTTGGAAACGGCCAAAGCCCATACAATAGGGACAGATTCGCCCTTAAATTTTACATCAAGTACAATAGTTCGGCCCTTCTTTGTAGTCAACCTCGCTTCTCTCGGCCAATAGTCGACCACGGCGTTGTTCTTGTGGTACTAGGAAATTCCCATGAGGACATCACAACCTTCCAAGGGCATTATGTAGAAGTCCTCGTGCCCCAAATACCCCTGACAATGCAACCGAAGTTTGCCAATGACAGGTGTAATGGCTACGTCCTTGCCGGGTGCCGCTAGAACTACCTCTGCTAGTGGTCCCATCCGATCGGGTGTGATCTCGAGTCGCGCCGCCAATTCAGGTGAAATGAAGTTGGCCTTGGCTCCTCCATCAAAGAAAATCAAGGCTTCTTGGTCTTTCACTTTGCCCCAAGCTCGGCAAAGTTCAGTACTCTCGTCAATCGTGCTTGGGTCAGTACCCGTGCAATCTGGAACAAGTCCTGCTTTCATCTTGCCTTTTCGTCCACGTTCCTCAGTTGCTTTCGAACCCTCAGGCCTGTCTTCATCTTTGTCGTTCTGCTCTTTTGGTGCCTTTTTAGGGCACTTCGCAGAGATGTGCCCCGTTTCCCCACATCCAAAGCACTTCCCCTCTTTGACGTAGTTAGCTCTCTCTCGAAGAGTGAGCTTGGGCCGTGCACCCTTTTCTTTCTTTTCTAGGTTGCTCTTCTTCTTTCTACTTTCATTGTTCAAAGTCTGTTTGGTCCTTTGCGTCATGATTTCATCTGTGGGGTAGGTCAAATTGTCTGAATGAATGGCAAATCACCGTTTGGCATGACTCATTAGTTCCTGAATGGAATCTGACTTTTGCTCTAAGTAGTGATCTCGGATCTCTGTAGGAAGTCCCAAGGTACACCGCTCAATCTGTTCTTTGAACGAGTCCTTCTTAAATGAAGAGGCTGGGAGAAAAGAGCTCCAGAATCTCTTGCAATATGCGTCCAATGAATCTTTCTTGGTCATCCGAAGATAGTTCCAAGCAATTTGTATGTCATGTTCGTACTCTCAAGTCAACCAGGAAGAAATAAAAAGCCTTTTGAATTTCAACCATCTTTGTTGCATCGTCAATCAATCGTAGACGCTCCATCTCTTCAATCTCCGCCTGAGTAGGCCGAGGCGGGCCATACTCCTCGTGAGAATCTTCTTCGTGATCTCTTCCCGCATCTCCAGATGCAGAGGAAGTCAACTGATCTCTGTCTAAATCCATAAGTGTCGCTAGAAAAAAGGATCGGATTTCCCGGCAGAAGAGAAATCGGCCGCGCTCTGATATCACTGTAACAGACTTGGACACTCCAAGTCAAGATTCTACTGCGACACGACAGGAATTCACTTCAAAACAGTTCACAGTTTACAATTGATTCGACACGACCCGGCCGGTGGAGTTCCGTGCCTAGAGATATTGGCCCCTTAAGACTGGCGCCCCTTTCGGTATTTCTTTTATATTAAATTTGTTACCAAAGTACAAGGGAGTGGTTGGTTCTCACTCTCACACTCTGCGTCCAGATGCTCTGAGAAGTGGGAGCCCAACTACACTTATAAAGAGTTACAAGGGATGCCAAAAGCAGAGCCCCAAAAGTTGTCCATAAAAAGCATTCAAAAATAAAGCCCTTCATCTCACAAGGCTAGCTTGGCAAATAAAGCAACTTCTAAAAAGCCTTACCATAAAAATTCCCAGCCAGTATTTGCGTAGAAAAAAAACTGCCGTACTGTTGCCTTTCCGTACGCTGCCTACCAACTTTTCCTGCGCCGCAATTTGCAGAGGTGTCCATACGCTGTTGCCACGTCACTGCTGCCACGTCAGCCAGCCAGGGCGGGAGTGTGTGTGTGTGTGTACAGGACAGCCACGTCACCAGTTTGTGACAGCTGCATATACGAGAAAGTGTTCAGCCTCTAACGATGATGCCCATGGAATGGGCCTTGAGGGGAAGACTCAAAGAGGTAGATCTGTTGCCCATCGCTCTAGAGAGGAGAGTCTGCAAGTGCTGCCCACGACTGCCACCAAGCGCCCTGCGGCGGCTGCCCACCGAAAAATGCTAATGGAGTTGGCTGTTAAAATGCCAGGAGAGAGGGCTGCATAAATGCAGATCTCCTTAACCCCCCAAATCCCCCCAACCCCCCAAAAAATCCTCGAGCTGCAAGAAGCGCTAGCAAGGGCTGCCCTAATGGGCACCCTTTTGGGCTGAACACACATTGCAAGAGGAACCCCCTTAGCCCATGTATAGGCTCTTTTGATGCGTCACAAAGGATGGGTGAGAGGGAGCATCGGGAAGAAGTATTCGACCATCCGGGAACGGACATCTCTAATGCATCATAGGATGGGTGACACAAAGCATCACGAAGGAGATTGTACCGTAAGTTCGGTAGGAAAGGACTAGGTGATGGGTATTCCAAATGTGTCACATGGTGGGTGACGGGGGCATCGAAAAGGGAATATTCCATAGTCGCGAGGAAATTCCAAACTATGTTGGAATTACACACAAGGATGAGCAAGCACTTGAATGAAGATGGGTTCATAGAAAACTTTGAGGAAAATCAGATGCTTTCTGAGAAAGCGGGTTGCTTTTTGGGAAAGCAGATGCTTTTCCGTAAAGAAGTCTGTCTCCATTACATTTGTGCATGTGATTGCATCTAGGGACGCCTGGGAAGTGCTGTGTAGTGCTGTGTAAGCATTCGTTTTTAACTTATAAGGTTTTATTGAGTTTTTAGCAGGTTCAGATTGTTTTTAAAAGTGGCCAACCACCCACTTAATAAGTGGGCAGCCATCTGATAGAAAAAGCACAAAACTCCAACACCCCTCTCTCCTTGGCTTTTCTTGGCAAAACCACTCTCTCTCTCTCTCTCTCTCTCTCTCTCTCCGCTGCCCTGCGTGGCACCCTCGCACCTGCCCTGCCCTGCCCTGCACCCGCTGCCCTGCCCCCGCTGCCCCTCGCGTCCCCCGCTGCCTGCGCTACACCCTCGCATCAGCCCTGCCCTGCACCCGCTGCCCTGCCCCCGCTGCCCCTCGCGTCCCCCGCTGCCTGCGCTACGTGCCCGCTGCCCTGCCCTGCTCGCGCGCTGCACCCCCGTGGCGCCTTGCTGTGCACCCGCTCACGCCCCCCCCGCGCCCGCTGCACCCCCCCCCCCCCGCGTAGCATGTCTCCCCCCCCCTCTCCTACGCGTAGATTATCCCCCCCTACCCCCCCTCTTTTCCTTTCACGCGTAGGATGTCCATCCTCTACGGGTAGGGAGTAATTTTTTTTTATTTTTGAACCCCGCCCCCGCCCCCACCACTTTGTAACTTTCGGGCCTCATAGGTCATTATGGCCTTTTGAAGACGTTAATATAACATTTCATTTCATTTCTACCATACTTTACCCCCCCTCCCCCTCCCCCCCCCCTCCTTCACATTTGTTTTCGAGACACACACACACACACACACAACTGAGCATATTGAGGGCACCTGGCCACACCGCCTCGCGCTCCACCACTCGTCGCGATCGCCGCCAGTGTGGGTGCACACATACATCCAGTGACTCCCAGCCACCGCACCCGCTACTAGGGTGGGTGCACACGTACACCAACTCCCTTGCGGACGGCGATCAAGCATGAGGAAGATGAACGATAAAGCCAACCCCCTAGAGGATGCCATTCAAAAATGCAAAGAGGAGATGACGGAGATCATGACCAAGATGAACCGCAACCTCTGGGGCACAATAAACATACTCGAAGGATGCGTGCTGATCCAAGAGAGCAAGATAAGCACGCTGGAAGACCGAGTGACGACCCAAGAGGAAGAGATCGCGTCACTCAAGAAAGAGCTCGCCGAAGCACGATCAAGAAACACACTGGAAGAGGGCCAACTGCAACACTCAGTAATCGAAGAAATCAACACGATCAAGGAGCAAGTACGGGCCATCAAAGAAGGAGAAGAGCAGCATAAAGAAATGACGACTTCTTGGGTGGATGTTCTTACCAAAACTCAACAGAAGGCGGACGAAGCCGAGAAATGGATCAAGGTGGCCAAGAAAGGAAAAGGCAAGGAGATAACGCCCACGCCCACACCCAACAACATCATTAATCAGACACTAGAGGAGGAGCAGAGGAGAAGGGTGCGCGCTTTACATGTGACAATTTGCGGTCTTAAAGACAAAGGCAATGTGGACGAAGAAGTAAAAGAACTCACAGCCTTGATGGGGATTCATGAGCCGACGCACACAAGGGCATGGAGAGTGGGCAACATAAAGAAAAATGGAAGCAGTGGAGAAACCTCAAAAGAAAGAGCACTCATCCTCCGTTTTCCCTCCATGGAAGCAAAGAAGTCATTCTTGAAGAAAAGACCAACTCTTAAAGAGACTGGCATCTTTCTCGGGGATGATCTCACCCTCTCACAGATCGCTCATATGCAGGAAGTAATGCCGGAGATTAGAGCGGCAAGGGAAAAAGGCAAGACCGCTTTTTACTGAGACGGAAAAGTGGTAATACTAGAACGACGCTCCACATGACGGTGCAAGACTTATGGGACCACACTCAAAGTAGCTGCCTGGAACTGCAATGGATCTATGCGTCTTGATGTGGGTGCCTTTGAGGATAGCTTTACTGGAAGAGACATCATCTTTTACTCTGAGACACACCAGGCCCCAGGGCAATCCATGCCTCACATCAATGGATACAGATGGGAGACGGCCTACAAACAGGAGACACGCTCAGAGCACAGAGGGCAGGGCTCGGGGGGAGTGGTAGTGTTATTTAGAGAAGATCTGCAGCCACTGATACATATAGCCCGCAGGGACGAGCAAGCTAGGTACATGTGGGTGAGACTGAAAGCAGAGACAGGCAGATACCTCTATCTAGCTATTTGCTACTTTCCCCCGAGTACATCATTTTATGCATCAGCCAAAGGACAATCCCCTTTCTCTATTTTGGATGATGACATATGGGAGTTCTCTAGGGACGGTGACATTATCATCCTAGGGGACTTCAATGCTAGGATTGCCCATCACCAGGCAGTGTTTTATGATACTTCAGAAGAGTTGCTAAGAGAGCTAGATGTTGCAGAGACGGGCCTTTCCAGACTATCACACGATGTGGAATGTACTGAGTATGGGCGACACCTGATAGACATGGGCACTGCACATGGATTGGCCATCTTGAACGGCCTACAGAGATTTCCTGCTTCGAGAGGTTTTACATGCTTCCCACACAGACATGGAGCCAGCACAGTGGACTATGTCATGGCACAGCCGAATCTCATCTCTAGTATCCAGGATCTCACAGTTGAGCCCAGACCGATCGGGGTGGCAGTGGATCATGCTCTGGTGTCGATGATCATCTCCTTCCAATTCAGTGTAGCACACAGGCCACGAGTAGCAGCCCCTACTCACTACACATTCACACGGGAGACGGTTTCTGTATACATGGACGGAATCTACAGACGCCTATGTACTGAGGACCCGGGGCGACCTCTGGAAGAGCAACTACTATACTAACACAAACATTACATGAGGCAGTAGCAGAAGCATACCCACACACCCAGCCTGAGCAGAGCCGCCGATCAGGGAGCATGCCTCAGAACAGCTGGTACGATGAGGAGAGCCGCCAGACTAGAGCCAGACTTCACAGGGAGGTGCTGTTGGGGGACGACACTCACAGACAGTCACAGATTGACTTCCGACGCCTCGTGCGGCGGAAGAAGAGGGCTTTTTTGGCTCGACTCGAGCAAGATCTATATCAGCTATTCTTGAGTCAGGACTCGCGTGAGGCCTCTCCTCCTTCTCTATTGGGGTAAGACAGCCGTGGCGGCTCTTTCATGAGCAGTCCCCCCCCTTGCTATTTCCTCCACAGAGACCTGGGAGCAGTACGCATCATCTTTGTACACAGTACCTGGACGGCCGGCCCTCCCCGACCCCCCCTGCTATTTCCTCCACAGAGACCTGGGAGCAGTACGCATCATCTTTGTACACAGTACCTGGACGGTCGGCCCTCCCCGACCCCCCCCGATCCATGCCCACACGCATGTCTCTTTTTCACCGCCGTTGAGATGGTGAAGAAAGCTATTGACAGGATGAAGACTGGGAGAGCATATGATCATGATGGCCTAGTCGCTGAGCATTTCATGCATGCCAAAGACCTACTAGCAAAGCTTCTAGCAGTTATGTTTAACCGGGCCATGTGTGAGGGCCTACCAAACTCTTGGAGCCTATCTACGATCGTACCTATCTTCAAATCAGGAGACCCCATGGAGCCTGGGAATTATCGCACTATTATGATTGGGCACACACTGGCACAGTTGTATGCATCCATTCTGGAACAACAGTTGAGTAGATGGGCAGAGAGGGAAGGGATACATGCAACTGGCCAGGCAGGATTCAGGAGAGGCTTCTCTACTCTTGACCATATCCTGACACTCAGGGCCATCATCGAAGAAGGCAGAGCTCATGGGAGACGGATCTATTGTAGCTTTGTGGACTTCCGCAAAGCTTTCGACACGGTACCCAGAGCTAGACTGATGCGCAGACTACAGGAAATGGGAGTACCCACAGAACTCATTTGGGGGATCATGGGATTGTACAGATCAGTAGTAGGGCATGTATGCACCCCCGAGAGACTTTCTACACCGGTTCACTCCACTATTGGGGTGAAGCAGGGCTGCCCGCTCTCTCCTACTCTTTTCGGTATGTATGTGGATTAGGTTTCTGACTACATTGACAGCGATGGGGATAAAGGTGCTCAATTGGCAGGGACATGGATTCCACTTTTGTTATATGCTGATGACATAGTGTTGATCTCCGAATCCCCATAAGGAATGCAACGTCAATTGGATGCTTTGCATACGTTTGCCCACGAAAGTGGTTTGTCTGTCAACCTGGGTAAAACCAAGGTTATGGTGTTTAATACCACCCCACAGTGGATCAGGAGGTCAGCACCTAGGAGACTGTGGAGTACACAGACGCTTACACTTACCTTGGAGTGGTTTTTAGCGGACCTGCATTCTCACTCAGAAGAGCAGCAGAGACCAGACTTACTAGAGCCCACGCAGCATTGGGTAGATTGGAGAGGATGTGTTCGCAGGTTCAGTTTCAGGAGCCCCGGACGAAGCTCTGGCTCTTTGACACCTTGGTGGCTTCAGCATTGCTCTATGGAACCGAGATATGGGGACCTTCGCTGGATCACCACGGGAGGTCAGGTCGCTCAGAAGGATGGGGGAACATGGAGAAACCTCTCGTCTCTATGATCTCACGGCTCATTAGAGCCAAGGCATCAGTACCACGGGCCATTATCCGAGCAGAGCTAGCGGCCCCCCCACTTGTGGTGGAGGCGCTCACCAGATCAGTCTCCTTCATAAACCGCACATGGGCACTTCCTAGAGACAGATATGCTCGCATAGCACTTGAATCCTCTAGACAGCTAGCCATACAAGGAGATACAACATGCTGGTATGGGGAGATGACATGATGGTTTCAGGCACATGGGTTCAGCATAGACAGGCTGCCACCATTCCAGTACTCATTGGATGCACCATCTCTCAATCTTACACAGTCAGAGAACACCAAGCTCATCCGCCAAGACCTGACCCAGCTAGACACCAGGAGGACATGGATACAACCAGCACAAGAATTGGGCACGAAGATGGCTTTCTACAGAGACCACCTCCTCCAGCTTACGGAAGATGGTTTTGTGGCGAGACCCAAATACATGGATACCCACTTGTCTCATGGGATACGATGTGCTATTGGCCAGTTACGCACATCTTCTCACCAGTTGCGGATTGAGACTGGGAGATACAGCGGAGTACCAGCAGAGGACAGGACATGCCCCTTGTGTAACATGGAACCTGAGACAGAGCTACACTATACATGCCGCTGCCCCGTCTACTACGAGATACGAGGCCGCTTCCATTGCTTGTTCAGAGAGGGTTTTGGACCACTCTCAAGAGTCATGGGATACGAAGATCAGAGATGCCTAGGTTTGTTCTTGCTCGAGCTGCGCAGACACAGAGATAGCCCGATGAATGGCGAGGCTAGCCAGTCTCAAAGACGGATCACAGACTTCTTCAGAGCAGACACAGGACAGCCGCAAGAGCCACTCCCACAGCAGAGCTCCCCCCCGTCTCACACCAGAGGCACACTGATTGACCAAACGATTGAACTGGGGAAATCCAAGCACCCGCGATTGCGAAGAACTACACAGCATCGACGAAGGCTACAACAGAAAATTCGGAGCACGCTGGCCAAGCATACACGACGCCCAGTCAGACTACTAACCATGGAGGAAATTGATGAGATTCGCCAACGACCGATGCTAGATCTCTTGTGATTCAGCTATCCCAACAAGCGGCCCATTATTCTGCTTAGTTTTTTGCTTGACTCACATCGACCAACTTAGGACCCCATAGTATATATCTTTGTTTTGTACTGTTGTTAGGTTATTTTGTTACTCTGACTTTGTATCAGATCCACCACTTTGTAACTTTCGGGTCTCATAGGTCATTGTGGCCTTTTGAAGACGTTAATATAACATTTCATTTCTCTGTGTGTGTGTGTGTGGCAGCCACAAAGCGATTTCTCTCTCTCCAGCTCTAGGCGCCCCTGAACTACCCTATTCTTGTAGGGAGGACCCCCCTTATCTTGCCAACTGTCGAGAGGTATAAAAGCAAATCTTTTGAGGAGAAAAGGCCCGACGCTAGTGGAAAGGGACTGTTGTTGCAGATTTCAGCCACGGAAAAGATGCCGATGGTGATGACCATGGCTGCCCCAAGTGTACCAGATGTCGCCAAGACCCAGTATGCGAGTTCCATCGCGAAGAAATGCCTACGGAGAGCGTTTCCATCACCAAAAAACTGCTTTTTTCTCCGTTTTCATCCCATAAACGTCGTAGATGGGGCTGATTTACGAGAAGGAGCACGAGAGCACACCTCTTCTCTATGTAGGATTGGAAGAAAGGATTCTCTATGTAGATATCTCTCTGAGGAGTTGATTTTCAACAACTAAGTTGTATTCTGAGTGTCGAGACTTCGAAGGTAAAGTTTTCATGTTTTGATCTCCGACTATTTGTTTGCAGGAGTACTTCCTCTTTGCGAGGAAGTAGAAGTAGAGGAAGGCATAAGCCTCTGCAGAAGAAAAGCGCTCTGAGGAACTAGAGCCAGATCAACCCAGTTTTGCACCCTGAAAATGGGAATAGGTCCACGGATCTGAGAGTGGTAGACTCTCGAGTTGGGATCCGGACGTTGAGATTCCCAAGGAAGGACTTTACGTCCAAGAAAGCAGAGTTATTCTGCACGAGGAAGAATCTGGGAACAAAGTCGGAAAAGAGTTGCAAGGATACCATACCCTAAGTCTGGAAGGTGAGATCCAGAGGCGAGAACCTTGGTTCTCGAAGATTCAGAATAAGGAACGGAAGTTCCTTGAAATAGGGTCTTGCCCTAGGAATAGGAAGCTGAAACTTCTGAATACCATCAAGTTTTGTTCTAGAATGAGCGTGGTAATACGTTCAGTTCAAGTGCTTGTATAGACTTCTCCCGAGTAAGAAAGACACTTTTACGGGAAGGGGGGGGGGGGGGGGGGGGGGGGGGGAGACCAGCCCATCTTCTCGTCCCACTACTGTGTCGATCTTCTCACTCTCTTCCTCTCTCTCTCTATATATATATATACTCTGGCTTGAGTATTATTCTACTTATCCGAGCATATTTTACATTGATATGCGCTCCCGTTTGTGAGACAGTGTGTGTGTGTGTGTGTGTGTGTGTGTGTGTTGGGGGGGGGGGGGGGGGGGGGGGGGGGGGGGGGGGGTTACTACTAATAGCTGCAAGGGTCCATATGTCGCTTTAGGCAGGTTAAAGGTAGCAAATGAACCTGTCCTTCAGAACCATGAGCTTCTAGCTTAGTGTCCTTCGCAATTGTGAGGCTTTCAGCTTGGAACCAGTCGTACGATATGGATCCATATTTATGCATTGATGGCAAATACTATGAAGTTAACAGAGCTGCTACATGCTACAATATATCAGCCAAATAAGATGCCGGTAGATGATTGGAGACTCTAGCCCCATTATTCTACACATTATGCGCATTATAGATGTATCCCCTGGCTGAAATGTCCTCAATACCTTGCAGCAGAGATTTTTAGGAGGAGAAATTTAGTACCAGCTCATAATTACTCTGCTTGGCAGCACCTGAAGCATTAGGGTCTGCATTCATCCGCAAGCCATGTGCAAAATCTCTCACAGGGCCTATGTTTATGAACGAATCTCGCACTAAAAAATTAAAGTTTTTTTGCTGCAAACACAGACAAAAAGGTCAACATGCCATATGAAGGAAGCACTGATCATCCACATTGAAAACTTCAAAAACACCAACCAACAAGTCTGTGTTTGCTGATGAAGAATGATATAAAGATAACTCTTCCACACCAGCGCCATCTTGAGAATCTTCATATGTGGCACGATGCAATCTCTTTGCTGGGGGCATTGCTGCATCTCCTTCAACATCCGCTTGCTGAGCATGAATTTTAGGAGTAACTAATATGAGCTCTATAAACAACTGAAGGATGTTTGCGAAGTAATTACAGTGGTGTGCACACCTCCACATTGGAGCCGCAAGTGAACTGAACAAACAGACTATCGCCAAGCCGACTGCCTAAAAAGAAGAACATGTCCCCCAACATGCTCATGCACTTCAAACACACACACACACACACAACATCAGATGGTATTTGGTAGGTAAGACAATCTATGAAGCTAATACTGGTCAGAAAGCATACAGAGGTAAGCACCGAAGCTCTCGACTTCATAAGCTCCAATTTCTGCACAGTCCTGCCAAATTACACCTCTTTTAACTAGATACCAACAAGCAAAAATGAACAGGCCTTCCATTAAACTGTCTACCCTACCCAAAAAGCCTGAAAAAGTTGATCTTCACACCAGTTCAAAAAGAAAGTTAAAACCTGCATAGATTACCTAACCACTACTCACTAACTCACTGTTAACATAAGCTGTTTAATAAATTATTTGCATAACAGATATCAAAAAAACGTGTATCTAGCACACCTGCCATCATATATTAAGGAAAGTAGTAATAAAGTCCCTGTTTTCGTTGAAAAGAGTGCAACATCGTGAGATATCCATGCTGCTCTTGCTGAATCTAGCTCCACGCTTATCTTGGATTTTGGAACATCTCCACTGAAAGATACAAGCGCACAGTATATTAATAAAGAAAAGTCAGGTCAGTGAGAAGTATTGTGTGTGGTTGAAAACCACTTTCGGTAGCTGCAAAATTGCAATAATCAACAAGGAATCACAGTTATCGTGCAATGCCACGATAATTTCATAGCATTACAGACAGATGGAGGCTCCTCCTTTGAAATATTGGAATTCATGCAGCTGTGTGCGAATTGAGCAGCAAATAGAGTGATATGCTTCCATTAAAGCTTCATAAATCATACGCTCTTTAAAAGCACCCATACGTTCTCTTTCCAAGTGAATCTCACTCAAAAAGGCTTGATTGAACCTATCCACCTAATTTTTACAAACAGCATCATGTTTCATATTTTGAGCATGCAAATCACGAGTGAACTGATTAACTAAAACTAAACAATGAGCCCATGGATATTTTCCTTCAGATAGAGCATAAGACAGATTATTTTACAAAGACTACTTTCTACTTGATCATCCTCTGCTGACAAAAAATCACAAGAACTTCATCTAACCTGCCTTCAGGCCATGCAGCAAAATCATTGAGACCAAGAGAGCAGGTGGTAGACTGCAGACAACATGTGGTACAGTAAACCATTGCTTTCAAATATAGAGTTTGGAGATAAAGCTGTCCACTTAAAAGTTGGGTCCTAGATAAATCACCTGACTGTGATAATGAATGCTGTTGGCTGCAACAGCAATCACCCCACCGATAGGAGACGGAACGCCCAGGAGCATGTATGCATCATAAGGAAGATTCTGTAAAATGTTAGGTGGTTAACAGGGAGGGATTGCTGCAAAAATGGAAACGCTTGAAGAGGCTGCATAGGCCATACCGCAGCCGACCAAATCAAAGGGTGTTGTTTCAAAGTAGTATTGATGCTTAAGGCTGTGATCATACACGTGTGCCTCTTTATAGCTGCCTGTCCAGCCCATGTTGGCTCTCTCTCATGTAGAAGAATCAGAACAGGTTCAATGTAACCTGCAACCAGAATTTCCTCCAGAAACTCAGCAAAAATCCTTAACTAATGAATAAAGAAATTGCAACAGCCTTGACAACCTTAGCATATCAAGAAAATCTAGAAAAAATGAAGAGTAAAGCATCAATCCAACAGAAGTGTGAAAACAAAAAGCGCCCTATAAGAAGCATCTTCTTCTGTCATAAACTTGCCATGTAGGAATGTAAAATCCTTTATGTGTATGACATCCAATTCTCGCATGCTCACCACATAGGAGGACTTCACATGCGCACAAAACGCACTGCTTGGTTCTAATCCCTCTTCTTCTTCCCCAAAACCATAAGCTTCCTGAAATACGAGGTGCATTCAAGTTTTGTACAATAGAAAGTGCTACAAAATCTCATCAATAAGCATGAATCTAAGTTGCAACTCTCGCTTAAGAGTGCCTCCAATGCATGTGTCAAGCCATGACCAAAAAAAAAAATCAGCAAATTATTTCAGCAGGAAAACAAGAGTGACATAACACTAAAGACTTAACAGTCAAGTTTCTCAATTTTTCAGATATATCCTTGTAAAATAACTCACTTGTCCTGCCTTCAGTATGATCATTTGGGTATCGTAAACAAGAGCACCACCACACCTTCCTTGAGGATCAGCACGTAAGAGAGGGCCCTTTGCAAACTTCTCTGCCCCTCTTTTCAGATATTGCCAGTCGGGGCCCTCGAAGTAGTGCATGGAGCTAGCAATATAGCAGTATTTTGAAAATCTGTAAAAACATTTATGCAGAGTACAAAAAATAACTACTTCCAAAAAACAATCATCGCGAACCTTGTGCGTAAAGTGTGGGTGGAATCATCAAACTCAAGCACAGTCAATTTCGCATCACGGAAGGCCAAGATGATAGCATCTCTGCGCTTGCGTCCATCATCCCTACCATAGTGCAGAACAGCCATGCTTTCAACATTCCCATGCAGCCTGCATAGAGGAAAATCTCAAATTTGGGGGTGACAAGTTTCGACTGTAAAAAAACGGTTGGGAGTCCATAACTTTTAAGAAAAGAGGAGCCTGAAGAAAAAATGTATGATAACAAGATATTCACATGCTTAACGAGAAATAATACCACCCACGTAAGATGTAAAAACTCACTGGTACATCTACACTAACCAGTGATTAACAAAATAAAAGCGAAGGCCCTATGGTACACAAACCCAGACTAGGTGTAAGTATCGACGAGGCACACTTTTTAAGGAGCCCCGCACCAAGGGGAGGCTCTTTGACACTCTAGTCGCCCAAGCTTTGATGTATGCAGCAGTATGGGCTTCTGGACTATCAGCGACCTCATGGGCATAGATTAAGAGACCACAGATATATATGATTTCACGCTTGTTCCACAACAAGCCCTCAATACCACACGACATTACTAGAGCAAAGTTAGCAATCTCACCCATGCTAGTTGAGGCTATTTTCCAAGCAATTTGCTTCATTCAAAGGATGAGAGAGATGCCATCAGATAGACTCACACATAGAGCCTTCGAGGCCTCCAGACAGCTTTCAAAGTCGAGCGCACAAAAGTCTTGGTACTTGCAAGTGAGAGATTGGTCTGGAGCCTATGGACTTGGATAGGTTACTTCCCTTCCGGTATGACCCGAACTCACCCTTCAATGCATACACACCAACATACATGCACACTTATGCATATATACATACGCATGTCTACAACCTAATATACATGCATGTATGTGTACTGATGAGGGCATATAAGTAACAACCAGTACGTTAAGAACTAATACCAGTACGCATATTGTCACAAACTGTTGACGTGTCAAAGCCCTAGAGAAGGGAGCCAACTTGCAGATGCCGGCCGAGGGGCCTAAACCCTAAGAAAAACAAGTAACAGAAGAAGTCCTACCAACTTATGGGGACCCCGTTCGATGGGGCCCCAAGTGACATAAAGGAAATAAAGCAGGACTCACACACACACACACACACACACACAAGAACTTGTGAAGCAAGCTGATGACGTGGAAGAACTGTACCGATTTCCGCTTTTCATGCTGGCGGTGCTGACGTGGCAGGACTGTACGGATTTCCGTAAATTGTGCTGGCAGCTTTTTGGCTTTGCTTTTGGACCAGATGCTTTTGAGTTTGAAGGCTTTTCACTGTAATTGCTTTTTAGGCCAAAGGCCTTTAAATATGAGGTTAGGGCTCATTCTCTGGCATGCTTCTTGGAGAAGGTGTAGAGTCTGAAGTACAGGCTTGTACCGAGTTGATGCAATATAAAGAAATACCGAAAGGGACGCCAAGGTTTGGGGCCAATACTCTCTAGGGTGGAATTCCACCACTCCGTGTCGCGTGTCGTCTCTCTCTTTTCAGTTCGGTTGTTAATGAAGTGCTAAAAGTTTGTTCAATCCGTCCTTTTCTATTGGCATGTGGTGCCCATTTTGTGACACGTATTTACTGTACAATACTTGAAGAATGACAAATATGAGTTTGGAATGCAACCTTGGATCGCACCTCAACACCTCCTCCCACAAAGATGTATTACTATTACTCTTGACCATGCTAGACAAGGGGTTCATCCAAAAACCGCACTACGTGGACACATACATGCCACATAGCTCACGAGTGGCAGCTCTAGGTATCATCACACTATCTAGAGATAGAAACAAGAAAGCTCCTCGTAGCCTTCAATTTGAGAGGCCCTGCTAGCTTGCATAGAGAGGGTGATAGAGAACGAGGAGCACATTTTGCAGATGTAGAGCATACGAGAGTATCAAAGACAAGTATGAGACACGGCAACCCACCCTACAACAGATCATGGAGTCTAGATATCACCGCCATTTTCTCCATCATTGACAATGGATTTGGGCATCCCATGGAGTCGAGAGATGTGTTGTAAGAGGAGGGTTGCCATCCAATCTGCTTTGCTGAAAACAGGCAATGATAGTCCAAATCCCATTACAACCAAATGATGTGGTTGGCAAGTCGAAGATAAAATCCATAGCAATGCTTTTCCGTGGTCGAGTAGGAAATTAGGAATAGAGAGAAGAAAGAACGAGTCGGAGGCCTTTTGACAGTTGTACTTCACTTTTTGACGAGTGAGGCATTCAAGAACGTACGGCAGAGCGCGCAATCTGCGCTGACAGGTGCCACGTGGCAGCAATACGGATTTTCGCATAACACGTTGACATGTTGACGTGGCTGCTATACGGAATTCCGCAAATTGTGTTGCTTGCTTTTTGGGGCAAATTTTTTGACCAATTGCTTTTGGGATTATTTGCTTTTGAGTTTAGAAGCTTCTAGGGCTTTGCTTTTGGGGCATCGCTTGTACGAATAAAAAGACCCAAGGAGCCTCACTCTTGAAAGCATCCGGACGCAGAGTCTAAGAGCAGAGGACTCCTCGCATGTTGTACTTTGCTCAAGCATTAGTATAATAAGGAAATACCAAAAGGGGCGTCAGGTTTTGGGGCCAACACCTCCGGGCACGGAACTACGTCGGGCCGTGTCGACTTAAATTTTAAAATTGTGAGGTATTTAAAGTGATTCTCTCGTGTATCGTGCAGGATTCTCGACTTGGGGTGTCCAAGATTGTGACACCATGCTCCCATCATCCACCCTGTGAGGCATCAAGAATACCCATCGCCTAGTCCTTTCTCACCGCATTTACAAAACAACTTTCGCAATGCTCTATGTCACCCATCCCATGACCCATCAGAGATGTCTATTCCAGATGGCCGAATACTTCTTCATGATGCTCTCTGTCACCCACCCATCTGACGTGACGCATCAGAAGTACCTGATCTTGGTGGCCCTACAAATATTCATGTTCACAGTGCTCCCATTATTTCTCAGAATGGCGCACTAGAAATATGTGTACTCCGATGTCTCAAGCAAGAAAATTTTCTCACTTATAAATCGAATAATTCATTTAAATTATATTTCTTGATGTCTCTGCTTAGGATACTCACGTCTGAAACACGGAACAGGAATCCGGAACGAGAAATTGAGATGGGAACGAGGAACGGAGACCTGAAAATGGCCATTCCCTGTAACTATGGTTTTGGGCAGCTTTTTGGCCAAAGTTTTTGAACGCCTTGCTTTTAGCAGCATAAGCTTTTGGTGACACCCTATTTCAGGATCCCTCTTTTTGTAATCATTGCCTTCATAAGCATGCCTTGAGGAACTCTCTGGAAAATGAGTGTCTGGTTACACATCACAATGCAAAAAGAAGTACCCAAAGGGATGTCAAACATTGGGGCCAGTGCATCTAGAAGCAGAACTCCGCCGCTTCATGTCGACTTCTCTCTCCTTCCTTTCAGTTGAGTGTTCCAACTTTGTGCGTGTGTTGTTAAAGATTTCCGCCTTTGGTGCCCAAGCTGGTTACAAAATATGCTACACAATTCCATGAGCAAGTGCCAAAAGCTCATCCTTCCACAACACCTTCCCCTATGAAAGAAGTGCGAGGAATTCCCATGATAAAAAATTTGAAGAGGCGTTGATCCACCTTGCTAACATCACAAGGGCATAAAAGTCTACTAGAAGTGCATCATCGATGACAGAGATCTCCCTTATAAAGCAAGAAACTTTGACTTGGCATTCCCTCCTTTAAGCACCTTCTCGTTTTGTGCAGCACAAATAGCTGTGCTTGGTAATCCACGAGTACATACAAGTGTTAATGTGTCATCATGTGTAGCACCTTTCTAAGATTTGCACCGATGCACTCCAATGCCCAAGCAATGACAGAACTCAACCCGTTTTTTTCACAAATTAATTATAACACCGGCAGAGCCAACAGCTCCGTGACTAAGGAAAAGAATTGAAATTTGACAAGTTAACTTTTGGCGATATTGAAAATTGTGCATGATATTGCGTATAGAGGTACTCGAACAAGAGCTCACCGATGGTGGCAAACGAGCTCCAGCCAAGCGGAAGAAATGCCAGCCATGGCACCTCCACGACGAGCTGCAGATGGGGGAGCAGAACCAGCGGCAGCTTTGCTGCTTTTCTGATCAGCTTCTTCAATACGAACTCGATAGACTTCAAGAACGTTCGCTTTGCTGATAACGAGGTTCGGGAGGTTGGAAAGCGGGACCCCGCTCTGCAGAAGAACGCCATCATCTATGGCGATGGAAGTTTGAGCAGACGAGCCCGCACTGTGCGTGAGAAAAGCAGAGCAACTGTTCTCCACCCCCGTCGGGGCGTGCGAGAGCTTGTAGGCAGCATAGCTCATGTTGTCGATTACGTCTGTCTGCCCTCCCTCTGTGTTTCAAAGTTTGCAAAAGGAGGGAGTGAGAAGGTTTAACGAACTTTCCAGAGAGAGAGAGAGAGAGAGAGGAGAGCATTAAACATACCTACAAGTCTTGAACTCGAGACTTGTAACTCAAGAGAGGGAAAAGAGAAAAAGGAGAAGTTTTAATACAATACCAAGAGACCTCAATGATCTATGCAACGAGTCTTGAACTCAAGAGAGAGGGAAGAGAGAAAAAGGAGAAGTTTTAATACAATACCAAGAGACCTCAATGATCTATGCAATGAGTCTTGAACTCAAGCTTCAAGACGGAACTCGGATAGCCAATCTAACATGCTCGGGTCATCAAAAGGTTATTCAAATTTCCTCTTCTTATTCACAACCACACAAAGATGAGCACACACTCTTCTTATTCACACACATTCACCCCCCATGAGGAAGCGGGGACTTGGCATTGTTGGGTAAGAGGGATAGGGAGACAGAGGGAGAGAGACTTTTGCTAAGTTAGGTAAGCTACACACAAATTTCACAACAAATCGTAGGCTATTAAAAAAACGTAACAAAACCTAGGCTTTGTTATCGAGGTAATATCTAGGCGGGGGGGGGGGGGGTAATTCATAAATAAGATTGTTTCACCAAACATGATGCTTTTACCGCATACTTTTTATGAGAATTTCTATATTATGTTGTTCTCTTTATTAAAGGAAAAGTGCTTTTCAAAAAGTAAGTGTGCTTTTGAAGCTTCTTTAAAGAAGACAAATTTAAAATCAAGAATTTATCCTCCGATTTGAAATTTGATAGATCAAAGGCTTGTTCTTTAAGGTTAATTATTTTGCATAGTTTTTGCTAATTATAGCATGCATGCTATGCTTGATCAAAGAGTATAATTGGTAGCTAATTAAAGGAGACAAAAGCCCCAAAAATAGTAAAGGTTGACTAGATTTCAAGGGAGACACAAATATGCTTTTTACACCGTGCTTTTGAGGAGAATCATAACTGAATGATTTTTTAAAGTTATTTTCTTTGTAAAACAGAAGTGCATTCCAAGAAGTAGGCGTGATTTTAGAATGTTGTTTCATATTTCCAAAAATGACTAGCTACAATCAAGGATCTAACTATGGAACACTACCACTCGAAAAAATATTAACTAGGATGCACTGCTAGTCCCCCTTTGTGGCTTAAAAGCGATCATTTTTTGTCACATGAACAGAATAATAGAGATAGATAGCAAAAGATAGAGAAAGAGATCTTTGTATTGATAAAGTTTTGATACAACAAAGGAGCAATAAAATATATGGGCGCACTCCGTTGTACGGAGCTCGAACCTCCCGACCACCCCCGAGCTTCAGTCCGCTTGCACTCGCACTCGCAGAAGAGGAGATCTGTGAATGATCCCAAAAACGCACCACCCGTCTTTCTTTTCTGATTTTTCCTCGAAAAGCATGCGACCTCTCAAAATAGCCGCTTTTCTATTTTTGACGTTCGGTCGACTCGACTTGCGTACCAAGTATACCTGCGAGAATAAGATAAGAACGTGATCGTGAAGCGATCCGTAAAGGTTAGATTTTTGAAACTTTTTTTTTTTTTGAAGTCCTAAAATTTTCATCTGTCTTCAACTGAACATAACTCCCAAACGAAGCCAAAATAGCCCAAGTCCGTCTCACACAATCTTGTTGCTCTCGTTGCGCTCTTCGACGGCTATGTGATGGAAAATTTCCATAGCCTGCTCTGATTTGCTAAAAATCAACCTGCAAAACAGCATTTTCTACAAAAACGATGCAAAAACAGCAAATCCCACTTTTTTCTTAATCTTTGGCCCTCAACGAGTATCAAAACATCAAAATCTCTAAAGACTCAGAGAACCAAAGTTGTTCCTTATAACACATGCTTCAATCGCTTCATACATCACTTTTCCAAAATTTCACATTAACATCTTCAAAAATGCCTCAGGAAGTGCCTTTCGGATCAAAAAAATTTATTGGACGAAAACAATCCACACATCCTTCTACACAGTGGACCAACTTTAAAACGACCAAAACTTCCTAGAAAAACAAAATTTATTGCTAAAACACTTCAAAATCAAGTCCTGTTACATTTTTCAAGCATACTATACTCATTTTGTAATAGCAACATAATTTGTTGGAAACGGGTATTAACCATTTTAGTCAAATCTACCAAACTTTTTCGAATCCCTTAAGAGATGGTCACATGTTTTCTGAATATAGTGCCTTGCAACAACACAAATTATCTCTACACTACCAATTTGCAATGGTGCACTTGTGATCGTCTCATTGAGTAGTTTAGGTTCCAATGGAAGGGTAGTAGTATACATGAATTTTGCGTTGTATGTTGATACCAAGCACTTATATAGAGTAAATTGACTATCCAAACCTTGCATGTTTGGAGAAATAGGGAGTTATGGGGATGTCAAGAGTATGGGTTGTAGGGCTGTGAGGGGGCCCGTCATATTGATTATCCAAACCTTGCATGTTTGGAGAAATAGGGAGTCAGGGGATGTCAAGAGTATGGGTTGTAGGGCTATGAGGGGGGCCCATCCTCGCCTAGTTTTATAGACCATAGGGAAATCAGCCCTTCCCTCATATACTTGTTTTCTCCTCCATCGTTGGAGTGTTATGGTATGCTTCTCGTTGGAGAGTCATGGTATGTTTCTCCTCTAATGTTGAAGGGTCACTTTTATTTGTATTTGTAATACATGGGAATGGATTATTTACCTTCAAGCTTACATAGGCTTGTTGAGTGGGCCTTCCTTCAATACAAGTACCTATTTTGGCTAATAGTCCAAGCACGAACACAAGACATGTAATCATTCACCCTCCAACTCTTGCCAAGCTACCTTTGTAGGCATCCATTTCTTCATTACCTCAAGTTTACATAGATCTATTGATTTTGGCTAATAGTCCAAGCACGAACACAAGACCTGTAATCATTCACCCTCCAACTCTTGATGAACTACCTTTGTAGGCAACCATTTCTTCATTACCTCAAGTTTACATAGATCTATTGATTTGACTTTGACATGTAATCAACCACCCTCAAACTCTAACCAAACTATGCATCCACGTCTTCATTTACCTTCAAGTTCATATAGTACTATTGATTGGGCTTTCCTCTAGCACAAGTACCTATTCCAACTAGAAATCGTGTCATAAAATATAGCGATGGTAATTATCTTGGCCAACTTGCCTCTACAAGTAACCATTTCCTTATCATCATGTCTTCCCTTCACACTAGATGTACATAGAGATCAACCATACAAGTGATACTATTGTTTGTATGGTAAAATTCCTCCAGGTTTAGTGATGGGCACCTATTTTTAGCTCGTAGAGAGAATCCACGTAGCTTCATATGCTATCTTGCCTTTTTATGAGTCTATTATACGTAATTAAGGTGATTAATTATAACTAATCCTTGGAGATGTTAAAAAGAACTGTTAAAAGAAATCATCCAGTTCCACAAAGGAAAATTATTAGGTGAGACAGCGTGAATATTTCAAACCCATGTCGCTTCGTGCACAAACACGCGTTGGAGGATGGGATGCTCCAATGCTTATCCCTCTAATACTTATTACTAGCTGCTCCATTTCAGTTACACAATACTCCTCTTTTGGCTTGTTGGTGGCCTTACGTCATTGTAAGGCTCGTCTACCTCTATGGAGGTGCATCTCTTGCCTATGATTCTCTTTAGGAGCATGGAGCAAACAAATATGTTAATTGCCTAGCTGGCTAGAACCCTTTTTTTATCACTTCAATCTAGACCCTTATAATTTTCTTCAATTATCAAATAAAAATCCCATCAAATCCAATATTTTTCTATCAAAGCATTCATTCAAACATGTATGGGGCCGAGAGCTTTTGGCTTGTAGTTACATTCTGACCAGATGTGATCATTAACCCTCTTTTACCCAAAGTTTGATAAAAAGAATCCTTATCTTTAACTTTGACTAAGTTAGTAAATCCACTTTTATAACAAGAAACCTAAGGTTTTGGATAATGAAGTGTGTACAATTATTTTCGTAATAGATTGTTGTCTCTTGCTCAGATCTTCCTTACATTGTATGTCATTTCAATTTCGAGGATTGCTACATGTTCACATGTGAAAGCTCTTTTGTTTGATGTAAGTTTCTTGTGATAATTTATGGTTTGAAGTATGCCTATTGTGAGGGAGACACTGTGCCCAAGCACGTGCATGTGGAAAGGGAAAGAAGAAAAGAGTAATTGCAGGAAACATCACACAGTGAGAAGTCGCTATGTGTTTCCTTTATTGTATATGCACTTGAAGAGTAAAGTTATCAAATTAGTGTGTAGAGGGTGTTAGTCAAGAGCAAGCAACCATAGGCCTTTACCCCAAAAATCTCCCACTTAAAGGCCAATGTAGTTGTAAGTGGCTATGACTAAAGATAGTATGTACAACCAACAATTTTTCCCTCGTACAACTATACTCACCCTACACCCATTAACTCAATGCAATGTGCAAACTGCTCCATAGCTACGCTCTTCAGAAGAGCATCCATTGAGTTTTCATTAGTTGGACCTTGACAAGATCCAATCGCTTATCCGTCAACGCATCTCAAATAAGATGATATCTCACCTAAATGTGTTTTGACTTGGAACACAGTATTTCTTGTTAAAGCAATGGTACTCTTACTATCATAATGCAAAACTGGAACCTGTTGAATGTGTAAATCTCCCACTAACCATGCCAAGCATATAGCTTCCTTGTTGGCATCTGATGTTGCAACGTACTCAACCTTTGTACAAAAGAAGACGAATTATCTTGGGGAGATGATATCTAAAAACGGTTCCTCCTGCAAATATGAAAATGTAGCAAGACATGGATCTCCTACTATCTTTGCAACTCACATAATCTGCATCGTGCAACCAATGATAGATTAATCGATGTTACCAAAATGTAATTTCTCGTTGTACCCTTCAAGTATCTGAGGATGTGTTTCACCGTTATCCAATGCTACTTGCCAGGATTAGTCATATTTCAATTAACCACTCCCACTCTACAAAAGCAATGTCTAGCCTCCTAGCTCCCATAGCATACACAAGATTTCCTACAGTTGAAGAATATGGCACACTTGCCATTTCTTCTCTCTCAACATCTTATTTGGGAGAATGTTCCTGCTTAATTTCATTTATGACGGTAGTGGGGTACTCACTGCCTTCCCCCACTGCATATTAGAATGTTGGAAGACCTTGTGAATAAATGATTCTTTAGACAACTCAAGACTTCCCTTGTTCCTGCTTAATTTCATTTATGACGGTAGTGGGGTACTCACTGCCTTCCCCCACTGCATATTAGAATGTTGGAAGACCTTGTGAATAAACGATTCTTTAGACAACTCAAGACTTCCCTTTTTCCTTTCTCTCTTATTACGCAAACCAAAAAAATGATTTGCTTCCCCTAATTCTTCATAACAATGTTTTTGCTCAACATTTGCTTCAATTTGGAAAACTCCTTAGTGGATTTTCCTGCAATGATCATGTCATCTACATATAAAATGAGAATGACCAAAGAGCCATCACCGAGTTTTCATGTATATAAGGAGTGATCATCTTGACTCCTAAAACCCTGGGACCACATAGAAATGTCAAAATTTTGATACCATTGCATTGAACCTTGCTTTAAGCCATAAAGCGCTTTCTTGAATTTGCATACAAGCTCTTCTTTATTAGGTTGTTCAAAAGCTTCATGTTGCTCCATGTAAATATCATCATCATGATCCTGTGAAGAAAGACTGTCTTCACATCCATACCCTTCTCCTCCTTGAATGCCTTAGCAACCAATCTAGATTTGTACTTGGGATTGGGATCAGTAGATGTAAACTTCTTCTTGCAACCCATTTGCAAGGTAAGGCTTGCTTGCCTTCTTGCAATTCAGCCAAATCCCATGTCTCATTGTTGACAATCAAGATGTACTCAGATTGCATCATTTTCTCCACTTGACCTTAACATCCATTTGCATGGCTTCTTTATGACAAGATGGCTCATTGTAGTCCGTCAGCATTCCATAGTCCAACCTTGGCTAAAACCACTCACGTGGATGTGAGGATCTAGTAGATCACCTCAAAGCCTAATTGCTGCTTTGTGCCTTACAATTTGAGCATTGCTAGTGGAAGGTATATCACAAGTCTTATGAGTTTTCACAAATTTTGAGGAAATGTCCTCGAATGTGACTTTTCTATATCCTACCTCTTTGATAGGCTTCTTGCGCATCTTTGATTCGTTGAAGATAACATGTGAATTGCAAATTACTTTGTGAGACAATGGTGGGTGCCAAAGATGATATCCCATCTCTCCATTTGCACCATAACCAAGAAAAATGCACTTTATAGTGTGACTTTGGGTTGAAGTATGTTTAAAGCTCTTTGGACATATGTGCATATGCCTCGCATCCAAAACATGCAAATGATCATAACGTGGCTTCTTTTTGGACCATAATTCCTCTAGAATCTGGTAATTGAATGGCATATTAGGTGATTTATTAATGATATGTACCTCTATCAACACTGCCTCCACCCAAAAACCTTGAGTCGGGTTCTCCATAGAAAGCATGGCTATGAATTTCTCTTGAATCATTTGATTCATCTTAATAAAACCCCATTTTGATTAGGTGTGTAAGGTGCATTAAGCTGCCTCTTAATACCTCTCTAGCTACAAAATTCTCGAGATGTATTCTCCACCATTATCAGTAACAAGCTTTTTATCTTCTTGCCAGATCGATTCTCTACCAATGCTAAGAATTTTTGGAAAGTAATGAAGACGATCCTTATGATGCAACGGATAAACCCAGACCTTCCTAGTGGAATTGTCTATAAAAGTCACAAAATGGCTAGCTCCCCCTAGAGACTTGGTTGGCATAAGACCTTGATGCTTGAAATAAGCAATTGAGAGCTTGGTAGTCTACTACTAGGAAATTGTGGATTCAAATGAAATGCTACGGGTGAAAAATGCAAGACTAACATGGGATAGTAAGATAGCATACATCTTTAGGAAGGATGAGGGAGATATGCCCATTTTAGGAGAATATAGATACAACAATGTATCAAGGGTAATTTGTAAAACACTATTAGCCGAAAGAAAGAAGAGTGAATATTCCACAACCTTGCATAGACAACATGCATAATTAGAGAGGTTCTATAATACGTTGAGCACACACTAGAGATACCACGAGATTGGGTAAACAAAAGAACCCATGCAACACCTGATGCAAATGCAAATGGTGACATCAGAATCAGATGCGGGTTTGGTGAGTTTCATCGACCATCACCCTATTTAATGATCTTGGACCAATTGCACTAAGAACAAAGAGAACCGAACAATCACCACCCCATACAAAATTGAAGCCAAAAAATCTCCCAAAATGGATGAAGAAATATGATGGGAATTGAGATCCCCATAATCACTTGGCAATGTTTAGAAAGTTTCACGGAGCTTAGAAAGTGTATGATTTTCACACATAATATGAAGGATTTGTTTTGACGTTGTGAGCGGGATGAAAACACACACAGCGCCTCTATAACGACCCGACACACACTCTTGGGAAGATACACACACACACACACACTATGGGGCACCACTCGGCTTACACAACACACCTGGCCGAGACAGGGAACACACCTATGGAGTAAGAGGAGAGAGACGATCCGTTTACCCACTCCACACAGAGAGATACACACACACACACACACACACACACACACACACCCAAAAAACTCAGCTCAAAAGGGGATAATTTTTTATGTTTAGATACAAATGAGCTTGGGCCAACACCAATGGGGCAAATAGCTCACACAATATGGGTAAAATAAGCCAGATACAATCACAAACTGGAGCAGAAGCTTCGATCATAGGAGAAACTTACACAACAAAAATAGCAGAAAAAGAGTGAGGAATTTGGCAAAATGGACAGCTCCATCGCGTCCGGAACGGCCCAAAACCCCAGTCTACAATGTCAAAGTGCTCACTACCTTGAAAGGGCCTTCCCACTTAATTTGAAACTTCTTTTGGAAGGTGTTATCCAGCTTACTGTTGTAGCGCAAAACCAAGTCATGTTTCTTGATACCCTTACTTTTGACCTTTTCATTTATCTTTGCCAAAGCCTTATCCTGCATCTGCCCATAATGCTCCAATGCGCTCATCCTATCCAACTGGACCTCTTGTAACTACAAGAGCCTCTCTTTGAATGCATCACTAGGCGGCCCAAGCAACTTCTCTAACATCTTGACCGCAGGCAACTCTACCTCCACAGGCAATAGTGCTTCCTTTCCATACACCAAATGAAATGGAGTAAACCCAGTACCTGTCTTCACCGAAGTACGGTAAGCCCATAATGCACTAGGCAATTCCAAATCCCAATTCTTTCCTTGGTGCTCTGTCACTTTAGAAAGAATTTGTACCAACTCACCATTGAATCTTTCATTTAAGCCATTACACTGCGGGTAATAAGGAGTGGTATGCTGGTGCCTAATCTTCATCTTTGTGCATAAGAAGTCTAGTAGTTTAGCTCTAAATCTTGGCCCCTTATCTGAAAGTAGCTCTAATGGCACCCCAAACTTGCAATATATTTCATCATACACAAATTTTGCCACATCCTTTGCAGTGATCTGTTTTACTGCTATAGCCTCTGCCCATCTAGAGAGATAGTCCACTGCCGTCAAGATATATCTTTTGCCCCTGCTTGTGATAGGTAACGGGCCTATTGCATCAATCCCCCACTTTTCAAACACATCAAACGCCATAATGGTTTTTCGTAGCTCTGGCTTCAACACTCTCTTCCCAAATGCTTGACACCTATTGCAAGACCTACACCAATGGTGAACATCCTTGTGCAAACTAGGCCATACATACCCCTCTTGCAAAATCTTATGCAAGGTGATCTTTAGAGCAAAATGGCCACCACATGCGCCTTCATGATTCTCTTCCAACACTCTGTAAAGCTCCTCCTGCCAAGGTACACATCTCAACACGAGATCAGCCCCTTTCATGTATAAGACATCACCAATCAATTTGTACCTGTATGCTCTACGCACAAAGCTATACTTCTTAGACTTCTGAATCTCCTTTGGAATGATTCCTGTTAGCAAAAACTCCTCTTCTTGAGCCAAACTTTCCCGGCCATGATAAAGAGGTAAAGTGGTCCTCAACACAAATAGCTCCCCAATCATGCCTTGAGCTGCTTCATGTGCCTCTCCATTTAGAGCACGTTCAATGTGTCTGATGCTCCATGCTTCAAACTTTTTTAACAGGCCTTTAATTCTGAAGCACATTTCCTTCAATGAGGTGTTCTTGCTCTTCCACACACCCAACACTTGCTTCACAACTAACAAGGCATCACCTTTTATGCTCAACCTTCGAACCCCATGCTTCAAAAAAATGTGTAATCCGGCTTCCAGAGTAGCATATTTAGCCTCATTGTTACTATGAGCATCCAATTTGAACCCTCTCTTGCATACTAGCTTCCCCTCTGGATCATAAAGTGCTATACCCCCTGAAGCTGCATCATGGCTCTTTCTGTATGAATCATCAAAGAACAACAAATGTGCATTGCTGATCTGTGGCACTTCTTCAACTACCTTTCTCACCACCTCTTCCTTAACAATAAGGGGATTCTCCTTGTAGGTCAACAAATCAGCTAGGGTAGCCCTTGTACTATCTTCCACTAGAAAAGAGAACTCAAAATCTTGCAGCTCAATTACCCATTTCTTCACCACATTTGACATGTTAGTACCATTAATTAACTGTGGCAAAAAGGCATAACTCGTCAAGAAAACAAAAGGCCGTGGTAGCAAGTAATGACGAAATCGTCGACAAGCAAATATTACACTGGCCATCACTAGCTCTACTTCCGATAACTTTCTCTCCGCTACCAACTTCACTCGGCTTGCACAATACACTGGCCTCATATAATGGCTGCCCTTCCCCTTTTGCAATAGCATGGCTCCAATGGCATCATCCCCTACTGAGGGATTTACATAAAAAACTTTCTCCCAATCAGGAGCTTGCATGGCTGACAAACCCCCTAACACCTCTTTCACCTCTTGAAACACTTCTTCACACTTGTCATCCCATTGCAATGGATCATGCTTTGCCACTTGTTGTAATGGATAAAGAATCTGAGAAGACAATGGAATAAACCTTGCCATGTACTTCACTTTGTGTATAAAGGTTGCCAATTGCTTCGTACTCGTAGGTGATGGAAGAAGAATAATAGACTTAACCTTATCTGGATCAGCCTCAATGCCATTTTCTGACACCATATGGCCCAATAAATTCACCCTTGGCTGTGCTAGATGACATTTCTTTGGATTTAGTTGTCCTCCACATTCATCATATCGAGCCAATACCATCTGCAGCTTCTCATGGTGTTCAGCCCTACTGCTATAGACACAGAAGTCATCCATAAAAGCTTTAACACAACTACCAATGAATGGTTCCAACACCCAATTTGCTCTCTCTTGATAGAAGGAAGGTCCATTTGACAACCCAAATGGCAATACTGTGTAGCAATAGCAGCCCCATGGCGTAATAAAAGTTGTCTTTGTGCGGTCTTTAAGAGCAATCTTCAATTGAAAATAGCCTGAAAAACCATCACACACAATGTACCTCTCATAACCTGCCACTGAATCCAAGATCTGATCGATGAATGGAAGAGGATATGGGTTCTTCTTAGTGGCTGCGTTTAAGGGTTTAAAATCTACACAAATTCTCCACTTCCCATCCTTCTTTGGACTGACTACTACTGGACTCACCCATTCTGTGGTCTCCACAGGGACTATGAACCCTGCCTTCAACAACTTGTCCACCTCTTCTCGCAAGGCTTCCATTTGCTCTTGACCCATCCTTCTTAGCCTTTGCCGCACTGGCTTAGCACCTTCTTTCAGCTCTATATGCATCTCTTCGCCCTTGAACCCTCTGATCTCTTCATATGAAGTAATGAACAAATCAGGAAAACTAGCAAGCATGTGCAAATATATATCCTTCTCCATAGCTGAGAGGTCTCCACTGATCATTTGTGTTATCAATTCCTGCTTCTTTGACAACTCAACCTTGGTTTGCATCAGCCCTTCAATCACTTCATAAGGCCCTTCACTTTCATCTTCAACCTCATTCGCAAATGCAACTAAACCAAACTTCTGTATTTCTTTGTCCATCAAAAGAAATACAACATCAGCATCCTCATCACTGCTCGTAGTGCTATCACTGTCCTCATCTGTCACCATGGAAGAGTCTTCATCACTAGACTCATCCTCATCTTCATAAAGCTCCTCTAATCGTTTCCTTGTGTCCATATTATAAAGCTTCTTGGTACCTGTCTTTCCATAGAGGCTAATCGTACCATGTCGCCAATCTTGAACATCTCCCACTGCACGTAACCATGGTCTGCCCAGTATAATAGGATATGCTCCCAACCTTGCTGGCATCACATGAAAATCAACCACTGCCTTTGCATCATATGCCTCCACTTCTAAGCTCTTTACAACACCCAAGCATTTTACTTTTTGATGGTTTGCCAATCTGATCCGAAAACCTGACACCCCAGCCACTGTGAGACCCATCTTCTCAACGCATGAGTGTGTTATGACACATATTTGGGCTCCGCCATCCACATAACCTTGTCCCAAATTTTTCCTTTTATGCCACACATCTACTATTGGACAAATGTCTGGTAGCTCATCCATTGCCAACACCTTTACTGAACCTCTCTCTGGCTCTTTCTCCATTGGGTTAACCATCCTCTTCCACTGTCGCTTTAGCTTAGGCACCATCTCTATAAGCTGCCCAAAAGTAACATCTGCCTTCCTGCTCGTCAGATCCTCCTTCAAGTCATAGCTTAATTGCCCATCCACTAGTGGAAAATCTGAAACATGAAACTTTCGACGAGCTCTCCTTTTCCTCTTGGCCTTGACATCCTCGCCTTCATGGCTCTTTCCTTTCTTCTTACTAGGACCTGGGGTACTTCTTCCTTCTTTATCCTCTGTGGTCCTCTTCCCAATAGGCATCACTAATGTATCCTCTAGCTTTGATGCCTTCTCCAAGGTGACTACACTTAGCACTTTTGTCTTTCCCTTTTCCTCATGGGTCAGTCCACTGGTTCCTTCGTCTCCCTTAATTTCGATGCCATAATCATTTGACCTAGTTAGCAGCTGTCTTGGCAATGGATACATGTCTCCCCCCATCCTTGGTGGCTTATCACATTGCGGGCTGATGTGACCCAACTCTCCACAATTATAACATGTGGGCGTCTGCCTCCAGTACCTACCATTGCTTTGTCCAACACCATTCCTAGGCCTTTCTTCACCTCTTGGCTGATTTTCAAACCTCCCTCGACCTCGATTATTTCCCACTTGACCTAGCATGTTTAGGCTGAGATTCTTCATCAAATCTACCACTTGCCTCATGTCTTGCCTTAGCCCATCATCTTGCACCGATGTAGTGACCACTGCTGGCATAACCTGAGTAGTAAGAGGAACCACTGGTTCATGATGAACCCCTGACATGCGACTTTGTAAAGACTCTATAGGCTGAAATTCAGACCTCATTGGCAAAGACTCCACCCCTAACTGGCTCATTTTCCTCAACTTCCACTCTTTGTTCCTTGCTACCTCTAGTGCATCTTCATATGTCCTAGGCTTCTTTAGCTCCACTCTCCAACGTATATTCTCCCAAAGACCAGCCAAGAACCTGTCCTTCTTCATCATGTCAAGCGGGGGTACCTGTGGTGCTAAGGCCTTGCACATTCGCTCCCATGCCAATGAAAACTTACGTATGTACGCATCTACTGGCTCACCTTCCTTCTGCACCAAACCTTGTACTTCTTGCCACACTTTGTCAGGATCTTCTATCTTCACAAACTCCACTTCCAACCCATGCCGTAGATTGTCCCAACTCAATCTTACAGGTGGATCATCCACATGCAACTCCTCTTCAAATGCTTTAGACCAAACTCGTACATCACTCTTCAAACAAATTTGGAGAAGACGTAACATCTGCGCAGGGTCATGAATCTGGTTGCTAATGCAGGCAACCTCCATCTTTTCCAAAAATTCTTCCACATCTTCATCACTTCTTCCATGAAACTCCAGATAAGAGAAAGCCATGGCTACCCAAGTTTCAGTGCTTTGAGAACCCCTTTGAACACACGTGCAAGAACCCAAAACTTTTGACTACCCAATCCCCAGAAAATTCAATGGAGCTCAACTTTAGATAAGAACAAACACATGCACATCAAATGAGTTTTCATAGTTGATCATTGGAATTACAACAGGTAAAGGACATTCCAGGATCTCTCGTAATCTTCTTGGCCCGAACATAAAGACTATGCGTTGCTGGAAAAAAATCTTCCTAGACACATGAACATTTATCTGGATTCTCTGAGTTAAATGAAAAGGAGTGAATTGAGGGCCATTTTGATCATCCATTAAAGCCAACCATGAAGCTCCCAAAAAAGCACACCTGACTTATCCTCTGATTTTTGCCCAAATTTCAGCAGCATAACAGCATAAATGGCTCAAAATACTAAAAAACCAGCCATCATAACTTGGAAAAATTTTGGCAGAGTTTCCCCAGAAGTAGGGCAGTGTGAACCCAAAATATAGACTATCTATGTATGCATATACTGCCAACAATAGAACCCGAGCATCAATTAGGAATCACTAGTACATAGCCTATGGCGAGGTCACAAAAAGGGTGCTCCAGCTACATGTATCACCGAAAGGATCTCTACATTTGAGAATCCCCCAGGTCAATAAAAACCTCACGCTATCGACCCTCACACGAAGGCTAATGCAAATCGCGTATAGTCAAGTCTCAGAAATGACTATCTTCCAGACCAAGTCTCAGAAATGGCTGGGACTGCCAAATACAACCAAGTATGGCTCCACAAAGGCGTACAATTGGCAGTTTCCACAAGTAACGTACAATACCAACAAACAATGCGCTCAAGCAAGCGCCCAACGATGCATACCCACGGCAACTACAAGTGACTTCACTGCTAGTATACCACTGTACTCCAGCTACCTGTACCTGTCTCTGTCTCTGTCCCTGTCCCTGTCCCTGTAACCTTTAACCTGTAGTCTGCAACCTATAATCCTGAATTTTGACGCTTGAAGCTCGAAGCAGAAGGTACTCGAAGAAGATCCTCCGTGGGGGCGCCAAAAGAATGTGAGCGGGATGAAAACACACACAGTGCCTCTATAACGACCCGACACACACTCTTGGGAAGATACACACACACACACACACACACACACACACACACACTATGGGGCACCACTTGGCTTACACAACACACCTGGCCGAGACAGGGAACACACCTATGGAGTGAGAGGAGAGAGACGATCCGTTTACCCACTCCACACAGAGAGATACACACACACACACACACCCAAAAAACTCAGCTCAAAAGGGGAGAATTTCTGATGTTTAGATACAAATGAGCTTGGGCCAACACCAATGGGGCAAATAGCTCACACAATATGGGTAAAATAAGCCAGATACAATCACAAACTGGAGCAGAAGCTTCGATCATAGGAGAAACTTACACAGCAAAAACAGCAGAAAAAGAGTGAGGAATTTGGCAAAATGGACAGCACCATCGCGTCCGGAACGGCCCAAAACCCCAGTCTACAATGTCAAAGTGCTCAAATCCGACCTCGGATGAGCAGTTTACGGCCAAAACAGGCTCCAAAAACCCAAAAACACACCTGCGGCTGTTCCTCCTCTCTTCTCCACATTTTTTCTGGTCTTCTCTCTGTTTTTTCAGCTTCCACACTTAGCTTTTTTAGTTGGGCACCCTTGGCATTTTAGATGACCTCAAACGGACCCCGAACATGCCAAAAACTGACCTCGCAGTGCATAGTTGTCACCTTTTTGCATCATCCGCACACCTGGCACTCATTTCTTTTCAATAATGCGTCTCCCAACCACGTGAAGTGGCCCCAAAAAGTGGTCCTAATGATAACCTTTCTGCATAACTCTCGCAAGAAAACACCCACGTTGTGTCCGTCCTCATCCGCGTGCAAATATTGACCCCGTTCGCCCTCCTGACGCCACTAGATGCCATCTGACGCACCTGCTTACCTCATGTCGTCGGCCCGCGGATAGCTTCCTCGAGAAGTTTTACGTGCTACCAACTCCTCCTTATTGTAGAAAAAACACAATGGTACTGGTAGTAGTGAAAATCGATGCACTATGTACACCATGTCCTACCTATACACATGTGGGCTCCACGTAACCACCTGGCTATGGAAATTGGGCAATCCTTTATTCGATGCACCATGCATGTGTATGTACATATACGCAATACCTTGCTCCAAAAAACTCCTGACAACGCTAACAGAAAAAGCCGTGACTTGATTCCAACATATAGAAAATGGAACAATCATTGATCTACCTAATTTATCTAGTAGATTTGGAGCAATATTTTTGAAAGCAGGGATTAAACATGATATTATTGCTCAAATTTACAGCTTTAAGAAAGAAACTAGGGAAAGTGGTATGATATTGTACTAGTTAATTTGAGCAATATGTAGCAAGATATCCGAGAAGAGAATTACTAGGGCAAGAAACAATTGTATCATTGTTTTTGGATAGTATGGAAACATGGAACATTAGAAGCTTGTATACATGATGCAACAGATTTGGGAAAATTTGTGAGATATATTCTAAAAGGGAGGAGGGATCAGACACTAAGAGTGAATGGATTTCAAAGAGCACCCACACAAATTGGACCGGTCAAAAATACCTCTCCAATTAATAGTTTGAGTTTGGAGGAAGTTCTAAAGATAGTTAAACTCTTGCATGGTTGCAAAAATAGGTACCCATGAAAGCAAAAGGGTGAGGAAAACTCCTTGTTCTATTATTAGCACAATCTATGGCTCCTCAACAGAACAAATGGTGTTCCATAGAGGGAAAATGGATTAACCATGAGACAAATGAATTCTATTATTGGCCTAAGTATGATGGGAATGTGCAACATGCACCCATGAGCAACAAGGACAATGTGTCTATAGATATCCTCCAATTAACAGTTCGAGCTTAGAGGAAGTTCTAAAGATAGTTACACAAACTCTTGCCCAGTTACAAAAATAGATACCCATGAAAGGACAAGGGCAAAGAAAACTTCTTGCTCTACTGTTAGCACAACCTATGGCTCCTCAACAAAACAAATGGTATTCCATAAGGTAAAATGGACCAATCGTTGGACAAATGAATGCTGTTATCGGCCTAAGTATGATGTGAATGTGCAACTTGCACCCATGAGCCAATAAGGACAACATATCTATAGATATCCACCAAACATGACACAAGGGCTTAGACCCATAGAGGGAATGGAGAGACCTCAATGGATATTAGAGAAACAACATCCATTACCAAGTGGTAATGCTATTCTAGTTAAGATCATGCAGCCTAAAGAAATGAGGAAATAGCACGTATTTTTGCTAGTAATGTCCTAAGACGAAGCTAGTTCTTCAAGAGTGATAGAGGAAGGTAGGTACAAACCACAACCAATTCATATGCATGAGCCATTATACTATGCTCACCTATGAGCCTCTAGTTTACTTTATTGTCAATCCAAGGGGCTAGAACACCTATGGTAAGAGCTCAGAAACCTCAACAAAGAAACAGGGGATGCTACAAATGTGGAGCACCTTACCATTGGACGAATGAGTGCCCACAAGACAGAGAGGGACTAGTGCCACCACCAATTTATTGCACGGAGTGTAGCAAAAAGGAGGGACACTTCCTTAAGGATTGCCCAAAAAATCCTAACAAAGGAAAATTCCTATGAATTTGGTAGAAGTAATTCCATCAAGTTCATCAAAAAGTGAACCGATGATATCGATCAAAGTAGTAATGTGGGAAAAAGAAAATTGGCAGATACAAGGAAACCAAGGGGCATGAGTGGTAGTATCAAGTCTTTATGTGAAACTGGGTCGGCCTAAAGACAAAGATACAAAGAGAGAAAATAGAAACTTAAGATCCAAGTGGAGGCTAGGGCCCAAGAGACCGTAGAAAAAAGAACTAAGTCTGTGTTCGAAAAGATAGTCCGATCTTCTATCAAATCTAGAGGATCTGTTTTAGTAGGTATGATATATGTAACCATAAAGGCAGTCTTAGAAGCATATCAAGTAGGCTTGTAGGCTAGGTAGAATGTGGAAAACAAATGGAAACACTACGCACATCCAAAACTTGAACCAAAGGAGTGTCGCCTTTCTCATACCAAGCGCGAAGAGACTACTTCAACCCATATAAAGCTTTCTTACATTTGTACACTTTGTTTTATTATCCTTTCTTGACAAAACTATGAGATTACAATACATATACTTTCTCTAATAAATCGCCATTGAAGAAAGCGGTAAAAATGCTTAACATCTGTGTTGTTGTCAACCATGGCGAGTGACTTCACTTGGTGTGAAAAATGCTCTAAAAGAGGAAAAATGAAGTAGGAATAGCATGTGCTATATAGCACAACCCAAAGAGGACTGGAAGGGACCCATTCTGCAAAAATTGTGCTGACAAAAAATTTGCACAAAAGAATGAAATGATGCTGAATCAAAGTTTTGAACATATTAAGCTCTATGAGCAATCCCAAAGTATTTATCAACATGTTGACGCTCACCAAATCTCATTCAAATTAGAGAAAAAGTGAGCAAGGGTTGCTAACAACTATGCTCTAGAGGATGTAACCTATTGTGACACCAATTATTGAAAGGTGTTGCAGGGATGCACATAAAACTTGTAGATGATGAAGAAGATCAAGGCACACAATAGAGAGAGTTTATTCCTTAGTGTAAATATAAAGATCAATTATCCCTAGAGCGATGGGTGTATATACAATGCATGGGGGGGAAAACATCCTGGTGAGGAAAAAGTGCCTTGACAATCCGTAGTGTACTTGCACACATCACTACCACATATATGATAACAACTCAAAAGCTCCATGTGTAAGAAGAATGTCAGTCGCCTCTATATCACAAGCTAGCTAGAGCAAGGTTGACAAAAGACAAAAAAAAACTCTTTATGATCAAGTTACAAAGAAGGAAGTGGCACCGGCTCATGCCATACAAAGTGGAGATGGTGACTAAAAGAAAAGAGCAACTGGAGCAGGAGGCCATCTATAGGTTAATCATGAAGGGAAATGCAACCTCCAGATCTCCTCATAATCAGATGGTTACCAGAGAATTTGGTACCAATTAGCAAAGTTGTGGGCCACCAACTCTATTTGCTCAAAACCACCTAATGTAGTTTGGAGGTTTGCATTGAAGAAGACACTAGATAAGAGCAAGGTAAAATGCAAAAGATGAACCCCTTACATCTGAAATTTTTACTTGATAAAATTCAACAAAGGGGAGGTGGATATAGTTGGCAGAACAATCTCTTATCTACTTTAGAGAGATGCCTTGCGTTGGTCCTCTCCGGAGACTCAGATTGAGGCTTTCCAAAGATACCACTAAAGACAGATGCGATGTGGAGGCACATAAGAGCACTTCTATATTGTGACTCTTATCTCTCTTGACTCTTGTCTCTTTGCTTCTTGAGACTCTTAACTCTTTTATGTTGTAACTCTAGAGCCTAGGAGAGTCTAGTAGCAGTCAGTACTGATCAAATGTATGATCTATACTTTGTAATCCAAAACCTAATTTCAAGTCTTCGATTAAACATATCTAGACTTTAAACTATTTGTATTTAGTTGTACTCTCAATCTGAATGTGAATTTGAACTACTTTTTGAGTTCCCTTCATTCTATGTCTCATACTATGAGTTGTCTATTTCATTTCAATCAACAAGTCATAAAGTCTAATGTCAAAGTCATCTAAAGTCTGAGTTTGTCATGTTATATCCAAAGTCTAAACATGTTCAGTTACTCTGAGCTTAACTCTTGAATAAATGCCAAACTCCTCTTAAGATCTATATCATTCCAAAATTTGACATTGCCTCCGTAAAGCAAAACACTCCATACCCTCCGCAAAGCAAAACACTATAGAGGTTGATGGAATGGGATCGTGCTAGCTAAGGTGGGTGATAGACAAACATTGTGCACACAAGTGAGTGTGTGTAAGCTAGATTTTTACTCAAGCAAACTAGGTTCCAAGATAGATTAACTTGGACTCATAAACATGATCTTGAGTAGTTTGCTAACCCATCACAAGCTCACCAAGACAATAGACATATAATGCAAACTTGGAATGGATTTGTTTATTCATGAAATGAGCTTTAAGTAGCTCTATAGCTTTGCACCATTAAATGTGGGATAATACCACCTCTTCTCTCATTCACTCACACTCTAGTGACTCTATGACAAAGCGCATATCTTACAATCCTCTCCTTGGGTTTGGACTAGGAAAATAAAAAGTGAAGATTCTATATCCACTAAGGATGACACATGGTATCCACACAGGATGTCAATACATATCCACAAAGGATGACATAAATGGACACACAAGTTGACAGAAAATCATCCTCTCAAAGTAGAGAGGCTACAAATCTTAGTCTTTGATTCTTGAAACACGCATGATGAATGTGGCATACATTGTTTTCTTGTGTCGGGATGCAAAATTTATCTTTGAATTACAATAATGAAAGATTTTCTTGAAGCTCGAGAGAGGAATGTCTTGAAGCTTGAAAAAAATCCCTTTGAGTCTTCTTTGAATTATGTCTTCAATGCCTTTGAATCCCTCTTTGAATCCTTGGGCACTCTTGGACCTGCAATTCTCAAGGATTTTTGAAGTGAAGCCTTTTGAACTCTCTGCTGTAGTGCAGGAAACCTCCCTCGTTTCCAAGTTGTGAGTTACGTAGCAGGAATGCCTGCTTGGAAATGAGGCAGTGGTGCATGGGATCACCCCTTGGTAGGGGGCTGGGAAGTTGTAAGGAGCACAAAGGAGCGGCTACTTGTCGAGCCAAAAAAACACCCCAAAATTTTTGTTTGATAAATGGGCTCGCGTTCATATGCTGCGCCAAAGGGGACTCTGAGCCTGTTGCGTGAACCACAGTCAACAGACCCACCCCAAGATTTTAATGCATTTTTATTGCCAACTTTGGAGTCCACCCGCCTTCCCCTCATCAAAACAGATGCTTGAACATGCAATCCTTGGTGGATCGACCCCAAATTGGGTGAACTAGACCTGTCATAAAATCTAATATCTAACTAACCCAAATGGTTTTCTAATATTAAACTGATCATTAAATGTGGGAGAATAAATGAGAACAAGAGTTAGAAGAGAGACATGTGCTTTTAGATTTATCTTAGTACGGGACCAAAGGCAGTGGGTCCAAATGGGAGATGGTCTAGCAAAGAGCAATGCCAGTTAATGGAGCTTAAAAGACCTTAGATTAATTTCATTAAAGACCTCCAAAGGTTAGTGTTTAAAGTCCTTAAACCTAGGACCTCCTAGGACCTTAGGCAAGCTAGGGATGAGCTTGAGGTGGGAAACCGGCCCAAGCTTGAGGTGCTTGTCGTGCTTGCTGACTAAGGTGATTGTCATGCTTATGGCACAAGGTGCTTGAGACGCTTGAAGTCAAACCAAGGCTTGCAATGAGGGGGGCAAGCCCTACAAGTAGGGGATGTGAGAGACTACCACTTGCACCCTCTCAAGGGTTACCCCTTCCACAAGAGGCAACATGGACACATGTCAAGCTCCTCCTCATGTTGCCCTCATAATGTGCTTGAATCCTATTGGCTAGGCTTTAAAGGGGTCCAATGAGCATTTAGTTTAATTAAATAATTATCTAGGCATTATCAAGCCCTCTCTCTCAAAGGGGTAAGGAGGACACTTGTCCAAATGCTACCCTTGTTGCTTGATATGCACTAAGCATGTGATTGGCTAGGCTTGCAGGGGTCCAATCAAATTCAATTATGAGCTACAAGGAGGGGTCGACCAAGGCAAGTTGGGGGTGTGCTTGGGGGTATAATCCCTCTCACACACAATCATATGCTCTCACTCTCACTTTGTGAAAGTCCAAGAACATCTCCTTCTCCAAGCTTGAGAAGTTGAGAGCCTACCCCAACACTCTTGGCTATGGAATGAAAATCCAACCAAGAGCCATGCTTCAATGCTATGCTTGCCATTTTCTTCATCTCCATTGCTATGCTACTATGCTAAGCTTTATGAGTTATGGTATGAGAGGACACTACTTCTTTCTTGTAAGAATACTTCTTCTTCCTCTTCCCTGCTCTCATTCCCTGCTAGCTCTCTCCACCTTTGAAGGTGTTTGAGGTCTTGGGACAAAGGCGGATGACAACTTAATGCTTTCATTAGATTAAGTTATGGGCATAATTGTGGTGTATGAAGCTCTCTATCTTCATTGTACCATCAAGGTCTCAAGGAACACAAAGCTTGTTTTGTACCAAGTCTCTCTTTATGGGAGAAGCTATGATACAAAAGCCTTTTGGAGGGGGGACCGGTTCCACATAAATCCAGTCCTCACATGTTGTCAAGTTCTCTAATTCTCTCTCTTGAAAAGTATTTCTCATGCCAAGCTAATTAAGTATAATGGTTTTGTTGCTACCTCTAATCAAGTTCTCTCTCTATTTTCTCAAAGTATTCTCATATAAATGCTCACTACATTTCTCTAAATTTTGCTATTATCAATGTTTATAATCCAATTTCATTACAAGACCAACCAGCCCACGTGACCTCGTTGTGGCATCTACCAAAAATAAAAGCTTTTAGCCTAGCCTCGACAGAGAGAAATCACACACACACACACTATAATCAAGATAGCACTTGTGGGGATAATCAAGTTGGATTGTATAGCTCAAGGGGTCTATGGATAGCTCTTATAGAGGCCTTCCAATGCACACATAAAACTCCACACACACCTAAATATAGCATAAAAATGGTGATAAGCTTGATGGAGCTCCCGATGTTGGATTGCAGAGCTGGAAGGCTCTATGGAGAGCTTGTGGAGGCGGCTTCAAGATTATGTGACCAATGCAAGGAGAAAATGAACTTGATGAAATTAATTGAAGATGCAAATTAGCAAGAAATTGACACAAAATGTGTTTTAAATGCAAACACAAAATTTCCAACTCACAACCTAAAATCTACCCATGGCACACCAAAGCAGGCTCCAATCTGGATGCATGAAAACTCTTGTATATATGCCCATCACTCCAGGGCTATCTTATCTTTCTATTTGTGTACTAAGCAATATAGTCTTTGTTGTGTGCCTTGATAATCTTAATATTCTCCAAGCTATTGTACATGCATGAAACCCTAATTTCAACGATTGTAATTAAAGCAGCTCACATCCTCCATATGGGAATATGGTCACTTGTGCCAACAATGCCTCTTATCTCGTCATTTTGTGAACGTCAATTCTTTCACACTTGTTGATGCACTTTATGTACCAGGGATCAAAAGGGACCTTTTGTCTATACCTGCACTTACAAGACATTGTTATCAAATTTATGGATGATAGGTATAAAGTTCATGATCTCATCTGTGGTGATGAAATTGTTGCATCTAAAATTTTGTGCCATGGATTGTATGAGGTCACTTTGTATGACAAGTGTGGGTAGATTTTGCGAGTGCAATTTTGGATTTAAAGTCATTTCAAATTCAAAACTTTGGCATGCACATTTGGGAATCTAAATTTTGCTAGTTTGCTGCATTTATAAAAATAATGATACGGTTTCTTCTTTGCCACATCTCGAAGCACCTTCTAAGCTTGTTTGTGAAGGCTAAATTTTGGGTAGGATGTAGCATTCAAAGTTTCCAAAGGATGGTCTAAATAGGGCTACATGCACGTTATAACTTGTGCATAGTGATGTTTGTGGGCGATGCAAACTGTGTTCTTAGGTAATTACCTTTACTTTGTGACTTTTGATGATTACTCCAAGCATGCATGGGTGCATCCGCTTAAAGCTAAGTCCAAAGTGTTCATGTGCTTCAAGTTTTTTTTTTGGTTTTGCCTTAAAATTCCTCTAAATGTACTTTGGTCACCCTCCATTTAGATCGAGGAGGGGAATATATGTCTCCTGAGTTTATTGTATTTTTAACTACTTGTGGGATAAAACACCAATTTAAAATTCTCTATACACCCTCAAAAAAATGGTGTTGTTGAAATAAAAATTGGATCAATATGTGTCCTACCAAAGCCTTGCAGCCTACGACTCCTTATGAGCCATGGCATGATAATAAGCATACCTTTGTTTTTTTGTGTTATGCTTTGGTAACACAAAAGTGTTGGGGTATAAAGCCCAATGTGGTCGCCCAGGTAAGTGGGCGGGCCGCTAGGTATGTACACATATTCTTTTTGTAAAAACCTAATAAGAACTCACTATGCTCTACACATTACAGAAGAGCGAGTTCACCATATCGTCGTGCTCTTCTTCTCACACTCTCTCTCGCGTCGCACTTCCGCTCGTACTCCTTCAAGTGGTATCAGAGCTCAGATCGAGGCTCGGGGCAGCACTGCAGGAGGCTAGAGTCACCAACTCAGATTGGAGTGAAATTTGACAGGCGCAGACACGGCCCTAGAGTCACCAACACGGCTTGGTGTGCTCAGAATTTCATTCTAAGGTCATCTCGGTCACCGTTCGGCTTCGACAAAGTTCTGCGCAGGCCATTTTCGACTACGTGGTCTCAGCGGGTGCAGATCCGACTCTGCAAATTTGGGGTTTTCGGCCTACGACTGCAGGTGCTGAGGATATCGACACTCCCAGAGTGTTGATTTGTGGCTGTCTACACATCGAAGGCCGGCTCATAGTTCTTGGAGGCGTGTCACATACGACACGGGCGCATCTTCACACAGACTGTAGGCGACATCCACTAGTTCATTAGGTAGCTTGTGTTTGCTGCTTGATATTCCAGATTTCATCCTGACATTGCAGGTACTTCCACATGGGATGTATTGTCAGAGATGATGTATGTCTGTTGAGGGTTTGCTGGCTGTGAGTCAGGCAGCAAACAACCGTCGCAGCGGTTACAGCATACAGTGGGAAATTTGTGGATGTATGACTTTGTGGGAAGTCTATGTACTGTCAGATTTACTGCAGCCTTTGTTGAGGGTCGAGTGAGGTTTTATTGAGCTGGGGGATTCTCGAATGTTGAGATCCTTTCGGTGATACAGGTCTTGGAGCGATCCCTTGAGCACCCTTAGATAGGCAGCTAGGATGTATTGACTGTGAGTTAGACAGTTGGGATTGCATCTTTGCTTTACTGCCGTTGAGGCATTGTCGCAGTCTATGCTTACAGGACAGTGACAGAACAGTCAGAGACAGGTGTAGGACAGGTTTACCCACAGCTTACAGTGTCAGAGAGACAGTGTTTTTGAGCTGTTTTTTGGTCTGTTTTTTGAGTACACCAGAGCCATTTTACAAAGGAGACTCTGTCGAAATTTATGCAGAATCTGAAGCTTTCTTGGTTCATTTGGCAGGTTGATATTGGTTCAGAGGTCAGTTTACAGGGGAAACTCTGCCGAACTTTTCCCAGGAAAGTAAACTACTGTGAAGCGTAGCTATGGCTGGATCACAGGACACTGCTCTTTACAATATCAAGAAGCTAGATGGAACCAATTTCCCATTGTGGAAGAAGCAGATTTGGCACGTGTTGGTACAAAAGAAGCAGATAAAACCTATAAAGCTCAAAGGGATAAAACCAGAAGATATGGACGAAGATGAATGGAGCGAAATGGATGAATTGGCACTTTCTACCATTATGCTGACTTTGGCAGAAAGCGTTTACTTCAATGTAGCAGACGAGATGTCGGCTTATCAAGCATGGTTAAAGCTGAGTGATCTTTATGAGAAGCAGAGTGCAGCTTCACAGGTATACTGGCTTAAGAAGCTTGTTGACTTGAATATGAAAGAAGGGACACCTATGTCCAATCATCTGAATGAATTCAACACAATCTATAGTCAGTTGTCAGCTCAAGGTGTCAAGTTTGATGAACCTGTTAGAGCTATGTTCCTTTTGATCACATTGCCGAAAAGTTGGGACACTTTTCGCACAGCTTTGAGTAATTCTGCACCTCCAGATGGTTTGAACATAGCAGGTGTAGAAGGAAGTCTGCTTACTGAAGAAACCAATAGAAAGACAATGGACAAAGGCAAAGGAACAGCCTTAGTTGTCGGGGGAAGGACCAAAGAAAAGTACAAAGGTGGAAAGAGGAATCAGTCTCGTAGCAAGTCCCGCAGTGCTAAAGGCAAGAGTGACATAGAGTGCTACCATTGTGGCAAGAAGGGTCACATGAAAAGAGACTGCAGAGAATGGAAAGCAGAAAAAGGCAAAGAGAAAGCTGAAGACCATGGTGAGAAGAACAAGTCCTCAGTGAAGATTCAAGAAATAAATGTGACAAACACTGAAGAATACAATGGACTCAGCTCTTCTTACAGCATCTGATGGAAATGCACTGAGTGACTGGATTATAGACTCAGGGGCATCACTTCATGTGTCTCCAAACAAGGAGTGGTTTACCTCTTATGTGACCACTAAAGATCATGTTCGGCTAGGCAATGGGCAGACATGTGAGATCTTAGGTGTTGGAGATGTACAATTGAAGTTTCAGAATGGCTCTTCTTTCACGCTGAAGAATGTGAGACATGTTCCCGCAATTACAAAGAGCTTGATCAGCACAGGTTTACTTGATGATGCTGGCTACGTCACCACTTTTGGACAGAACATGTGGAAGATATCCAAGGGTTCTATGACAGTAGCACATGGAGTAAAGTCTGGAGGACTTTACATGATTTATGTATCAAATGTCTCTAAAAATGTAATCAATGTAACCGAGCAGCCGAACGTTTCTTTGTGGCATAGCCGGTTAGGACATATGTCCAAGAAGGGAATGGAAATCTTGTCTCGTTCTGGTTATTTGCTTGGCTTTTCATTTAATGATTTTGAATTCTGTGAACATTGTCTGTATGGTAAGCAAACACAGCAGCCACATAAGCATAGTAGCAGTAGAAGAGATACACAATTGGCACTTGTTCATAGTGATTTGTGTGGACCTATGCCTAACCTATCTCTAGGGGGAGCTTCTTACTTTATGACATTTATAGATGATTACTCGAGGAAAGTATGGGTTTACTTTCTCAAGCACAAGGATGAAGCGTTTAGTGTTTTCAAAACGTTTGTGACACTTGTGGAGAATCAGAGTGGCAAGAAGCTTAAATGCTTACGCACTGCCAATGGTGGAGAGTATGTTTCAAAGGCCTTTCAGGACTTTTGTGAGTCAAAAGGTATAAAACGTGAACTTACTGCTCCTTACAATCCTCCTCAAAATGGTGTTGCTGAGAGGATGAATAGGACCATACAAGAGAAGGTCAGAAGTATGTTGTCTAATGCACAACTGCCAAATGGGTTTTGGGCTGAAGCTGTATCAACAGCTGTTCATCTTGTAAACAGATCTCCTAGCAAGGTTTTGCAGAAGGATTCAGTGCCAGAGATGGTATGGTCAGGCAAAATGCCCTCATACAAGCATCTCAGAGTCTTTGGCTGTGAGGCATATACTCACGTTCCAAAGGAATTTAGGAACAAACTTGAGCCAAAGAGTAGAAAGTGCATCTTTCTAGGCTATGGTAATTCTGGTGAGATGGGGTACAGACTTTGGGATCTCGAATCCAGAAAGGTTGTCCGTAGCAATGATGTTCACTTTAATGAATCCAAATATCATTCTAAACCAGAGAGGGTTGAGGAGATTAGAAGAGTTGTCTTCCAAGAAGATGGACCTGCACGTGCAAGACAAAATGTCAGGGATCAAGAGGAGCAAGGACAGGATAGAGTGGAACCACAGGTTGTGGCTGAGCCTGAGCCACCTATTGTGCGTAGATCTGGACGTGTCACGAGACCTCCTGATAGGTTTGTTCCATCTATGAACTATGTCATGTTGACTGATTGCAATGAGCCTTCATGTTACAAGGAAGCAGTGCAAATGAAGTACTTCGGGAATTGGCAATTGGCCATGCAGTCAGAGATGACAGCTCTGCATAAAAACAAGACATGGAAGCTAGTTAAATTACCACAGGGCAAAAAGGCTCTACCTTGTAAATGGGTTTACAGGTATAAGATCACCGCTCATGATAGTCAGCCAAAGTACAAAGCAAGGCTTGTTGCCAAGGGCTTTAAGCAAGAACAAGGCATTGACTTTGATGAAGTCTTCTCTCCGGTGGTCAAGATGACTACATTGAGATGCTTTCTTGCATTGGTTGCCATATTAGATTTGGTGTTGCACCAAATGGATGTCAAGACAACGTTCTTGCATGGTGATTTAGATGTGGAAATTTACATGTAGTAGCCAGAAGGTTTTGTTGAGAAAGGCAAGGAAGATTGGGTATGCCTGTGTTATATTGTGATAGTCAAAGTGCTATACAATTGGCTCGCAATCCAGTTTATCACTCAAAGACAAAGCATGTGGATGTGAAGTATCATTTCATCAGGGAAATGCTCGAGGATAAGCAACTTCAGCTTGTCAAAGTTCACACCACAGAAAATCCTACTGATCTACTTACAAAAGGACTTCCCTCAGAGAGCTTTGCGCATTTTCGCAGGCAGTTAGGTGTAGGGTAGTACATCACTTCTCTACATCTCTTGTATATTAGCTTGTATAGTAGCTTCTCTCACACTTAAAGTACCACATTGGACTTTAAGTGGGAGGTTGTTGGGGTATAAAGCCCAATGTGGTCGTCCAGGTAAGTGGGCGGGCTGCCAGGTATGTACACATATTATTTTTGTAAAAACCTAATAAGAACTCACTATGCTCTACACATTACAATAGAGCAAGTTCACCATATCGTCGTGCTCTTCTTCTCGCGCTCTCTCTCGCGTCACACTTCCGCTCGTACTCCTTCAAAAAGTAGTGCAAAAAGTTGGATGATAAGGTTGTCAAATGCATTTATGTTTGTCACAATCCTAGAAGCAAGGTCTACAGGCTCTGTACCATCCACAAACAAGGTGTAGCTTGGTTTCAAAAGATGTTGTATTTGTGGAGGATTCCATTCAACCCTTGTTATCATGTACCACAGATAGTAATGTAAGCTTACATGTCTTTTATTACACTTTGTTGTCTCTTTCTAATGGTGGAAACTTGAATGTAAGTTCTACAACCACGCACCCTCTGTCGATGATAGAGATCGTGTCCTTGAATAATTACTATCCAAAAAGTGGCTATTTTTGTAGTCGACTCCAGTCTTTAGTAAAGCAAGGCAAATATAGGGTAAAAAAGAGGCATCTTGTACACAAACACAAAAACGGCACTAAAACTATCCCATACGTGCAAATCTAAAAAATATAGCAAACCTTTTTTTAAAAATGTCCTAATTTTTTGGCCATTTTCAACAACATGTAGCTCCCAATTGACTCTAACTCTGTATGGGTTCATCTTGCATGAATTTGTTTGCCTCATCTTGCTCTTGGATAATCATACAATGCAAAATAGTCACATCCTTTTTGGATTCTCCAAAAATGAATGTGCAAGTTCAATTTGTTTTCAAAAAATGATGTAATTTAACCGATGTTTTTCACATTTTCCTTAATCTATGGGCGTCAACGAGCATCAAAATGATGGAATCTAAGAATACATAAAAAACTAATCTTTTTTCTTGGGATAAGGGCTACATTTTCTAGATACAATACTTTTCCAAAATCTCGCTCCATCACCCTCAAAAGTGGCTCCCAAACAACGTTTGCCTGGGTCAAAATTTGAACCTAAAGGAAATTAATATGAATGAACTCCTAGATTGTGGACAACTTTTAAAAAAACCAAATTTTTCTCCGAATAAAATTTATTGCCAAAAATTTGAAAATAAGACCTATTACATTCAAGGCTCTATTGGACTCAAATTGGGCTGGTTATTATGACACATGAGTTTCTACTAATAATTTGGTTTTCATGCTTGAGAATTCATGAATATTGTGGTTGAGTAATAAGTAACCTACTATGTTCATTTCCAGTTGTGGGGCTAAGTATATGGTATTCTTCACAACTATGGTTGAGTGTGTATGGGTCAAACACCTTATGGTTGATACGGGTGCTGGTGAGGACACTATCAACATCATCTACATTGACTGTTAGGGCACATTGGTAGTTGCAAGGAACCCAATTTTTCATGCTTGCACAAATCACATTGAGGTGCATTATCACTATGTCTAGGAAAGATTTTGAGCAGGAGAGATCAACTTGGTTTATGTGTTGACAAAGGACAAAGACATTGCCTGGTGAGAAGTTCAAAGCTTCTTGCAATCTTTGGGCTTGCTTTCCGTTTGGATTGATCATGTCCTTAGGGCATGGAACTTCCCTATACACTATATGCACCACACCACTTCTAAGGGAAATTTGTTACAATATATGTGGTAGTGATGTGTGTGATCACACTTAGGACTACACTGCTAGGGTATCTTTTCCCTCACTAGGAGGTTCCCCCCCCCTCGAACATTGTATACACGCCCATCACTTTAAGGCTATCTCAACTTTTTATTTCTGCACCGAGCAATATACTCTCCGTTGTGTGCTTTGAGCTTCTTCATCTTCTCCAAGCTACGTTGAAACCATAATTCCAATTGGACTATATCCAAGACCATATGGATAGAATTATCATCAAATTTTTTGACTAGAATATGGCAGATACAAGAAGTATGTTGATAAAAAATATCAAAAAGTCACTTTCGCAAAAGGTGAAGAGGTATTCTTACGTGTTCGAGAGCACGCAAAATTCTAAAAACGGGTCCTTCACCTAAGTTATCTCTTAGATATTTTGGTCCACTCAAAATACTTAAGCTAATTCAAGATATGGTCTACAAGGTTTCTTTGCATGTGCACTCTCGTATTCATCTCCTTTTTCATGCAAGTGGTTTACGTAAATTCTTGCATAGGGATGACAATGTAGTTGTTTAGGAAAGCTTGGTCAATTTCATTGAACCTCCCATGCCCAACCACATGAACCAAGCGTATTCTTGACTATAAGAATTTCACAGACTTGTCATCATATATGTCACCAAGAATTAGTTAAGTGGAAAGATAGATCCCAAACAACATGCCACTTGGAAAAACATTCATGTTCTTCAGAAGCGATACCACACTTTTTTTTCCATGGATGAAAACACTTCTCCAAGGGGCGAGTAATGTGAGGCCAAGGGCATAGGCATGGACCAATGGGAATAGGTGTGGGGGCCCTTCTATAAGAATAGAAAGGGGATGGTTGGGTGGATCGAGCGATTCCCATGCTTAGGCCTTCTCATGTGGCCACTATATAAAGAGGCCACTAGTCATGTATTGTTCCCATCTCACCTTGTGTTCATCAATAAAATATAAAGGTAAAGATCTGTAGAATCAATCAATGGCAATGGAAATGGGGTGGATGGAATTCTATGGAGATAAAATTAATGTATTAATGCATCCTTGTCTGATTGCAGTAATTAGTGGCCAATCTCTAGAAATTGAAATAGAAGAACTTGGGAAAAATTGAAATGGAGGCCACAAATTTTGGAAATTAAAATAGAAGAAACTAGGAGGGTAGTATGTATCTTAGATGGGCTAACCTTGTAGGGTCTTCCTATCATTGTGTAAACTTGGCCATTTCTACAAAAACTATACTACCTTATTGGCATGCAATCTTGAAATGATCCCTTCATATCCACAAAGTAGAATTCTTGCTCCTAAAGAACAAATATTTGAGATGCCTATTCATGATGGGGAGAGGACTTCCTTGCCTACTACTCCTTTACACCTCGTCACTCCCTCAAGGGATAGGACCACTCCGAGTACCAATAGTCAGTCATAACCAAACAATGTTCTAATCAACCCTCCTCCTCTAGAAACCCTAAAATAGTGCATAAGGGAAAAAGACTTGTTGATAACGAGGGAATTTAGAGTATGGAATCAAGAAAAACTTTTAGACCCAAGAACTTGGATTTTGGATATAATTCTCCTAATTCTTTTGATGTACTTCATGAAGTTCCCTTTCCTAAATCTCTTGCTACCATTGATAGCATGGTCAAGGAATAAAATCTTTAGTTTTATTTTTCTTGAGAAGGTCTAACACTTGCTATGTGGTCATGTGATATTTCCTTACCCAAAAGTCTTTAATGCAAACAAGCGCATTACTACCATCCAAGATTCCTTTCTACTTTAGGGTCTCTCTAAGATCAATGAGTTTTTGAGGGGGGAAGTCAAGGCTAGAGAGAGATTCTTCTAGCTGAAGGATCCTCCAAAAAATCATCCTTCCTCTATGGGCCATGGACTCCTTAGCTAGTCTTTTAAATACATGAGAAAATTTTGAGTGTTCTTATTGGCAACTTCCGAAGCAATGAAAGAAATTTGGTGATTTATAAAAGATTCTTCAAAAGTACTCTTGCGTTGATTCTTAGTAGTAGAAAGCTTAAATAGAAATTGATCTAGATGAGGCCTTTTTGCCTTATAATCACATTGTGACGTGCATAATTCAAAGACGATTGGTTTATGATCAAAGAGGAGTAAAGAAGTTTCTCACTTACTATCCACTTGCCAGTGTTCTTGAAGAGGAACTGCAAACATGTATAACCATTTAGCTCTAGGTGCTCTATAGAGGAATGATTTGGATGCTTAATGGATACTCCAAATTTAGGCTCAAAATATCTAAACCAGTTTGGACTTTGGATGTTAGATAATCAAACTTTAGATGACTAGATGATAGATGATCATTCAAATTTTTAGATGCCACGTCTATATTTACATTACTTGACATCAGACTTTAGATACATGACTGGACTAAAATGATGACTCCTAACCTTGGTAGCTTTTGTGATTTAGGTGTGGCTTTGGGCTTTAAATCGATCTTATGATGAGGAGAATCTACTCCAAATTGATGAATAGAATCTACTCCACATAGAGTCCATGTTGTCTTTTACAAAATGCCTAGAAAACTTCCATAGCAAATTCCTCTCTTTCTACACTTGTGTCTTGGATAACATATAATCTACCATTTCTTCATCTTGTGGACTTTGGTTCTCTTGGGGACCTATCTCCTCCAAGCCTTAACAAGAGGTCTCTTGGTTGTTTGGACTAAACCTTACCCTGGTGACTTCAATGGAAGACTCCTCTTCAGTAATGCTATCATCACTACTTTCTTCCTCTGAGGGTTCATCAATCCAATCTTCCTCCATTTCACCTTCTTGAGAAGAATCTTCTTGTAGCTCTTCTTGCCATTGCTCCTCCATGTCAAAGATAACGTTCTTATGATTATTGTTCCTAAAAGTTAACTTTCCACTCTTTCAATCATGTAAGGTTTGCATTCTCATAACCCATGGTCTACCTAGGATAAATGAATAGCCATTTCCTTTGGTAGACATCACATAAAAATAAATAGCCTTTCTAATATCAAAAGCTTCCATTGTATCATTTTTGACAATGCCTAGGTGCCTAGCCTTGCTATTATTTTCCATTTTCACCTTAATTTCCAATGTCTCATAGATTTCCATACCTTATCTATACATGAGGCCTTTTGTCACAATGCAAATCTATGCATCCCCATCCACAAGACCATTTTTAACTAGTTTCCCCTTGATATAATAATCTAGTATAGGTGTAATGTCCCATTGATCTCTTCTTGTGAAATTTTGACACCTGGAACACTCTCATTTGGCTTCTTCCTAGTGCACCTACTGCTCTATTGAGATCCCTCCTAACTCATGGACATAAGGCTGCTCTTATGTCTTCCAAAGGTTGTCTCGAGCCATAGCTTGTCCAAGAGGAAAGTCTTGGAGGTTGATGCGATGTGGGATTCTATTGACTTCCTTAGTCTCCTTTGGTTTCTTGCCTCATCCAATGTCTCTTTGTAATATCACTCCTTCTTTTTCCTTCCCTTTCCCACATCCACATTTGATCCATTTCTTTGATGTCTTCTTTTTCCATCTTTGTAACTTCCATCACATGCACTTTTGGATCCAATAATGGTGGAACTCCTTCTGCTCTTCCTCGTGGTTGGGGTCTCACTGTATTTGGTCTCCAAAAACGCATGGGTTGTTGACTCGTGCCTTTCTTTGCATTCAATGCTGGGTCATCCAAATTAGGCCTCCTTGGCTCCCCACGAGGCTAGGGACAATTATATATTCCATGGTGAGACTCCCCACAATTCCAACATTGTAAAACATGCTTTGATTGCGCTTCTCGCTCCTTTGACTGCTTTGTTTGTACTTTGCAACCTACAACTTATGCAGGGTGTGGAAAGTTTCTCAAAGATGTATTTAAAATTTCAATTACCTCAACCATTGCCTTGGGAATTTTCTTAGACACTGGTACTAGTAATGTCTCTTTAGCTCTAGGACCCTCAACTAGTAGCTCTCCTTGAATGTACATGAGTTTTCTATACTTCGTGACAAACTAACTATGACCCCGCCAAAAGGGTAGATGCACTCAACTCTATTTTTACTTAAGTGGGGAAAATAGACCAAATATAAACTAATCCTTTTTTAAGAACTCTTCACCATCCCCAGGGATTCCTCATCCATATAGTCCAAATATATAGAAACTCCTACTTGCAGGTGTAGTAGTCATCTAGGTCTTTTTGATTATGAGCAACAATGTCTTCATGGATGTGGCCGTACTCCATGACAAGTGCGGTGACATACGACCTCTCTCATTGAAAATCTAGATGCACTCAACTCTATTTTTACTTAAGTGGGGAAAATAGACCAAATATAAACTAATCCTTTTTTAAGAACTCTTCACCATCCCCAGGGATTCCTCATCCATATAGTCCAAATATATAGAAACTCCTACTTGTAGGTGTAGTAGTCATCTAGGTCTTTTTGATTATGAGCAACAATGTCTTCATGGATGTGCTCGTACTCCATGACAAGTGCGGTGACATACGACCTCTCTCATTGAAAATCTGAAGGCATGTGATGATCTTTAGGAAGTATTTTGCCCATCAAACTACAACGAAACAAAACATTTGTACAAATGCAAGGGGGGACCATAGTACGAATGTTTTCAAAAATTCTTTAGTATTTATGGTTTTTTGAAAATGCAGGGAAACGCACACAGCTTGGAGAAGACGAAGGAATCTCAAGGCACACAATAGAGAGTGTGTTATTTAGTGTGCAATGGAGAAGATAGATAGCCTTAGAGTGATGGGCATATATACAATGCACGGAGGAAAAAACCTCCTAAAAAGGGAAAAAATGCCCCGGAGGTCCTATTGTGTTCACACACATCACTACCACATGTATATGGTAACAAATCCCCCCTGGAGTGATGCTCTAAACGAGAGCTGGCACATGAGTAAAGGGAAGTTCCATGCCTTGAGGACATGATCAGTCCACAAAGGGGAGTAAGCCCAAAGCTTTGCAAAAAGCTTTGAACTTCTCACAAGACAATGCCTTTGTGAAAAGATCTGCAAGGTTGTCCTGTGTTGGCACATAAGCCAAGCTGATCTCTCCTACTGAGAGCCTCTCCCTGACATACTGGTAATGCACCTCAACGTGCTTTGTGTGAGCATGAAAAACTGGGTTCCTCAAAACTGCCAATGTGCTTTGACTGTGAGTGTAGATAGTGTTGACAATGTCATGTCCAACACCCAAATCAACCATAAGGGGTCTAAGCCATACACACTCAACCGTAGTTGTGAAGACTGCCTTGTACTCAGCCTCACAACTCGAAGTGGCCACAATAGGTTTCTTCTTGCTCAACCATGATATATATGAACTGCGAAGCATGAAACAAAAACCACTTGTGGACACTCGCGTGTCAAAACAACCAACCCAATTCGAGTCCAAAAAAGCATGTAAGTCTGGCGGCAATGATTTCCCCTTGGGATAAAACAAGACAAGATGTAAAGTGCCACTCAAGTAGCAAAAAATCCTCTTGGCAGCCCGCCAATGCTTAGACCTTGGGCTATGCATAAATCTGCTAACCTTTGAGACTGCAAACTGAATATCTGGCCTTGTGTTGCATACATAAATGAGGCAGTCAACATCAGTTTGGTAAAGAGTGACATCAAAAATATCACCAACATAGGTTTGCAATCCTCAATTCCACACTTACATAGCAATGTTCCTATGTAACTTTTTTGACACAAGGCAATACCACCATCACACTGCTTAAACTATATGCCCAAGTAATGATGCAACAACCCCAAATCTTTCATTTTGAAAGGAGCATTCCAATCAGCCTTAAATTCAACAATATGTCTCTCATTTGGTCCAGTGATCAGGAAATCATCTACATAAAGAACCACAATGAGAAGTACATCACCCTCATGCTTTACATACAATGTGCTTTCTATTGGACTATTACGAAAGCCTCGTTTGACAAAAAAAGTGTTGGCCTTATCATACCAAGCATGAAAAGATTGCTTCAACCCATACAAAGCTTTGTTACATTTGCACACCTTATCCTCTTTGTCCTTTCGTGACAAAACCACGAGGCTGCGTTACATAAACTTCCTCAAATGTCACCATTCAAGAATAATGTTTGATTGATGTACATCCCAAACAAAATGAGCCGCCAATGCACATAGAAAATGCACAGTAGTCATACGATAAGTGGGAGCAAAAGTCTCTTCATAATCTATGCCTTTTTGCTATGCATAACCCTTTGCAACAAATCAATCCTTATAGAGATCAATCTCACCATCCGACTTGCGTTTCAACTTGTAAACCCACTTTGTACCAATGGCCTTTTTGCCAGGAGGCAAATCACATAAAGTCCATGTGTCATTTTCTATAAGTGCATCATACTATGATTGCATGGCAGCCATCCAGTTTTTTGAATTTTGTGCTTCATTAAAAGACAAAGGTTCCTCAACATCACGTAAGCTAGACACAACCAAAGCATAATAATCTGATGCATAAGATGCATGGCAAGAGCCTGAACGAGTGCGACTGGACAAAGGTGCATCCAAGTGACTGTCACGCAAAGTATGCACCAGCCATTTAGGCATACCTCTACCCTGCTCATTTTCAGTCCTTTCCTCATCAAGTAGTACATCATGTACATCTTCATTAGTAATAGACTGATCTGTAACATTTTCAGGAACCCCCATAGGCTGTACATTTGCCTCATTGGAATTTACATTCGTACTTCCACCACTGAAAAGAGGCAACAAAATGTCATAAATGTCATGGGAGCTTACATTACTGTCTCTAGTATATGACAACAAGGGCTGAACAGAATCTTCCACAAACACAACATCTCGTGAAACTAGAATACGCTTTGTTTGTGGATGATAAATCTGTAACCTTTGCTTTCATCACTATAACCAACAAAAGTACATTCGACCGCCTTATCATCCAATTTTTTGCGTTGTGGTTGTGGCAACAAAGCATACACCAAACAACCAAAAACACGTATATGCTCAATAGAAGGCTTTCTATCATGCCATGCTTCATATGGAGTAATAGATTGCAAGGCTTTTGTACGACACTTGTTAAGTACATAAGTGGCACACATGATGGCCTCAAGCCAAAAATAATGCAACAAAGCTTGACTTTTGACCATACACCGTGCCATTTCCGTAAGTGACTTGTTTTTCCTCTCAGCAACACCATTTTTCTGAGGTGTAGAAGGCACTGTACATTGGTGTTTTATCCCATGACTAGCCAAAAATGCATTAAATTCATGAGACATATACTCCCCCCCTCGATCTGAACGGAGGGTGCCCATAGTACATTTTGAGACATTTTCAGCCATAGCCAAAAAATTGTTTGAAGCACATAAAAACTTCGGACTTCGC